>NC_063201.1:5009320-5074320 GCF_017589495.1 Alosa alosa
TTCCCTCTCACAGATTCAGTCAGCGCGTCAACTCCACCGACGCCTTCCACGTGGACCAGCGCTTCTGGACCAGCTTCCGCTCGCGCTTCACGGCCCATGGCCCGCGCGAGAGGGCCTTCCACTCGGCCACCATCATCGGCAACTACATGGTGGTGTACGGTACGTCACAGCTCCCGCTCTGACGTCTCAGGAACTAAATTCCTAGATTCCTTCCTCATTGCTGTTCCTTGCCTCCAACCACATGCTGTGTGAATTGAGTGCTCTTGTGATTAGATCAGTTCTTTGAATAGTTGGTAAATACTTAGTTTTTTGGGGGGCAACCATGGCCTACTGGTTAGCGCTTCGGACTTGTAACCCCAACCAGTAGTCACGGCTGAAGTGCCCTTGAGCAAGGCACCTAACCCCTCACTGCTCCCCGAGCGCCGCTGTAGCAGGCAGCTCACTGCGTCGGGATTAGTGTGTGCTTCACCTCACTGTGTGCTGAGTGTGTTTCACTAATTCACGGATTGGGATAAATGCAGAGACCAAATTTCCCTCACGGATCAAAATAGTATATATACTTATACTTATTGTAAGTTGTAGTTGAATATTTCTTATATATTGATTGCCCCCCCCCCCCATCTCTTCTCCCGTCCTCTCCTCGTTCAGGAGGGAACGTTCACATTCACTACCAGGAGGAGAAGTGCTATGACGACGAGATCTTCTTCTACCACCTGGGCTGCCACCAGTGGGTGTCTGCTGGGAAGAACGTCAACAGTGAGTGAATCACAGTAGTCCATACAGGTTTGATGCCTTCGGTCAGGAGGAGTTGAGAGCCTCCGTGGTCAGGGCCGGGAGATGTCCAGTCTCAGGCCAGTGATTTCAGGACTGTCTGAACTCAGCTCCAGTGCTTTGGCTGCCACCTCCTCTTTGCTCCTGCTTGACACAAATTCAGATCTTCAATTCATAACACATTTGTGTGAAACCAAACGCATTAAATAAACACAGCAGTGTGTTCCTATAAGATGTCTACAATAAGAGTGTCCAACAGCAGACACAGCACAAAACACCTCCATAGAGACGCTCATCGATTCACCTGTAGCACCACACAATTATCTAATCCTATCTGAGTGCTCAGATAACTCATTTCCTTTCCTCTCTCTCTATCTCGCTCTATCTCTCTCTCTCTTTCTCTCTCATCCACTCTCTCTCTCTGCCCTCCCCCTCTCTCTTCCTCGCCCCACTCTGTTCCCTCTCTCCTCTCCTCTCAGGGGGCCATGCAGTGAGAGGTCGCTACTCCCATGTTGCCGGCGTCATGGAGGGCCGTGTGCTCCTGGTTGCCGGGGGCTACAGTGGCGTTGCGCGGAGCGACCTGGTGGCGTACAAGGTCCCGTTGTTTGTCAGCAGCGACCCGGAGAAGAGAGTGAGTGCTCACAGAGACCCAGGGTGACCGGCTCCAAACAGCTCAGGGCTCCTGACCTCAACCTGTGTGCTTTAGCCTTAAGGGGAAAAACAAAGCCTTCCTCAGCCTTCACAGTTAATGAACCACTGTTTGTGGTGTAGGTGTGTTTTTGAATGGTTATGTAATGTATGAGTGAGTCATAGCACAGTAGATTCATTGATTTGCTTTTTTTCCCTCTCCCTCTCTCTGTGTGTGTGTGTGTCTGTGTCTGTGTCTGTGTCTGTGTGTGTGTGTGTGTGTGTGTGTGTGTGTGTGTGTGTGTGTGTGTGTGTGTGTGTGTGTGTGTGTGTGTGTGTGTGTGTGTGTGTGTGTGTGACAGGATGCGTTGTGTGCTGAAGCCCCAGATGAGAGCATTTGTTTGAAAAACCCAGAATGCAGTTGGTGTGAGGGCCGCTGTCGGGAATACCAGCCTACAAATCCGGTAACTCCTATACCCTTACTCCCACAACAAATGTCCCTCTTTTTCTCCCTCTCTCTCTCCCTCTTTCTCTCTCTCTCTCTTTCTCTCCCTCACCGCCCCCTCTCTCTCTTTCCCTCTCCACTTGTTCTTCATTTTATTCTCGTGCGTTAGCTCTTGTCCACTGCCTCTTGTCCACTGCCTGTACTGTATGTCCTGTATAAAGCACCTGTGCCTTGGCTGACCCGTCTCCCTCTCTCTCTTCCTAGTGTGGTAGTAACGGCTGTCTGGGTCTGGCCCGGTTCCTGTCCGACTGCCAGTCGTGCGTGATGTTCAGCGGCACCGCCGGTGCCCTGCCCCGTGCCCCCAGCGACCTGGGCTGGTGTGTCCAGAACGAGTCCTGCTTACCTGTCTCAGGTGAGGGCTGGTGAGGTCAAGGGGTCAGATTGTTTTTCTTGCCGTTAAATCGCTTCAGTAGCAAACGCTATGGGGTGTTGTTGTAGTGGTAAGTAGTTGCCAGCTAAAAACACGTTGATCAGTTATTGTCTGCATCATGTGGGCCGCCTGGTATCAGTTGAGCTAGAGGAGCTTACAAATAGGTTAAGTCTGCACGTAGCCTAATAGGATTCGGACACTCTTAAGTGACTTAGGCTGAGCCGCATCGGTCTCTCATACAGCGTCTGCACCCTCAGTATATCCAGTGAGTCTGTATTTCACCGCTGACCACTCCGAGTGGACTACAGAACCACTACTCTTACTGAGGCTGCGTGTCCTTGTGGGAGACCATGACCAGCTCATCCCCTTTTCCACACGAGTAGCGCATCACTGTCAGACGCCACAGTCTGATTTACGCAAGCAGCATAGAAAACCTCCATAGCTGTGGATTCACTGTAGAGGCTTTCGATGTCAGGTGCAGGTCAGCATTATCTGTAAAGTAGAAAATAAGTGGTTTTACTTTTAATCGCATCGGTGTAATGTATTCGGCAGCCGCAGTGTGTGTGTGTGTGTGAGAGTGAGTGTGTGTGACCTCTGACCTTTGACCCCTCTGCAGAGGCGCGCAGGTGCGTGGACCGTGGGGATCTCACGGCTGGTGGGGGGGCGGGGAGGGGTTTCCTGACCTCCCTCCACTCCTGTCGCACCGAGAACTATGTCCCGGGAGTGCACCTGCTCACCTTCCACCACCCCGCCCCTCAAGAACCAGTCGCGAGTCTCGACAAGGCTGATCTCTCTCTCTCTCTCTCTCTCTCTCTCTCTCTCTCTCTCTCTCTCTCTCTCTCTCTCTCCAGAGCACAGGGCAGTGAGACTCCCGCTCTCCTGGGCAGCTGGTGCCCCTTCTCCTGCGCCTGCTGTAGGCCAGTCAGCCCTCAGGCATCTGTGTGTCCACTCCCATCTCTCTGTCTCTCTGTGTGTCCACTCCCATCTCTCTGTCTCTCTGTGTGTCCACTCCCATCTCCAGGGCTCAAATTTAACGATGTCCCGACGTCCCGGGGACCATAAAAAATGCTTCCGGGACACAATAGAATGCTGTCTGGGACAACTCTGGGACAGTAGGAAAAATGGCAAAGCAAATTTCAAAATAGGTACTTTTTTCCTAAACTGTTCACATGGGAATCTAAACGTATCTTTCTCGCCTGGATAAAAAATGATACAACATTGACCTGGCATGAACGGGCAGCTGGCAAAAAGCAGCCAGCCAGCTGATCTGTAAATAAGTGGTTTTGTAGCCTACACGCAGCCTTACAACACTGTTTAGGCTACTGCTCTTCAAATCATGGTAGGCTACAATGTTATTTTGGTACAAATATAGTAAGATACCCAAATGGGCTGGGTGTTTATGTTTCCTTAGGAACGGCCATTTAATTGGTTAAATGAATATTAAGTGACGGGCGGTAGGCCTAATGGGTCACTTTCCGATATAGAGGTTAACTTACCTAACTAGCAGGCAGGTAAATGGCATTTGTTTTCATGACAGACGAGATGACAGTCCTCTCTGACTAAAACGCCTGTTTTTCTGTCAGTGACAAACGTCACCAATATCATGCTGAGCTAAATAGCCTACTGCAACAGCGATTTGACAAAACGATAGTGTTGCAAGGTAGCCTATAACAATGATAACAGTTATTTAAGTTAGCATTTGACATTTCGCTGTGGCAGTTCTAAGGCTAGGTGTCCAAACCGCGCCCGCCACGCACTTTAATCCGCCCCCGATCATTTTATTAATTTATCATAGATCCGGCCCGCCACGCACTTTAATCTGGCCTGCCGAGGATTTAGGTTATCATAGACCGCCGCTATGTTTTCCATCAATAGACGACGCCAGGCTTCGCAAACTGCTTTTACACTCTTCTTAGAGAACGTTTACAATGTCAAAACAGCTTGTTACATCGGGATAGTTGCAGCAGATCTAACTCCGTTTTGCTACTTTATTTAATTGGGAACGATTTGAGTGTGCACAAGAGGGTGAGAGCACGGCAGGAGAGTAGCCATCTGACAGCTTGCGGTAATTTCCCACGCCTAATTGTTTTCACTGAGATCTGTGGCCATGACATCACACCAAACTGACATTGAAATTAAAGACACGTGAAAATAGATTATTGACGAATGTTTTACAACGCTGTCAGTCAAAACGATGGACAACGAGAACGCCTAGTACAACTCAAAAAAAAGAGCCAAAAAAGCGCTCTTGAAAAAAATGAGTGTTGTGTGAAACAGCAGATGATTAATGTTAATAAAATTGTGTTTAATAAATTGTTCAGATCTGACATGGTGGACCAGAACGAGTTAATTAAGTGATGCAAGTTAGCCTACTGATTATTATGCTGTTTATTATGTAGAATGGGAAAAAACAAGAACTTGAATTTGGGACACTGGTGGTTAAGTCCGGGACAGTGCCAAGTAGAATTCAGGACAGCTTCGGGACACTGAGAAAAAAAGTTAATTTCGAGCCCTGTCCCATCTCTCTGTCTCTGTCTCTGTGGCTGTGTCGCGGTCCTCTTTTGTTTTGTTTCTGTTTTGTTTCTGTGCTTTTCGTCCTTATTTTTTTTTTTTTTTTTCATTATCTTTTTTTCTATGACTTTTATTTCTTTCTTAATGTTGGAGTTGAAGAGTCTGTGTTGTTATCTTTTAACATAACCCTCCTTCAGACCATTATGTCTCCTTTCCTTTTCTCCTCCTCATCCTCTTGAACTACTTCTCTCCCTGTCGAAAAGCAGTGTGTGGTAACATCCTCTTTTCCTCTTCCTCCTCTTCCCTCTTTTCCCACCTCTTCCTCTCCTCTCCTCCTCCTGTCTTTCTCTCTCCCTACACCTCCTCCCTCTCCCTCCTCTTTCCCTCCTCCTCCCTCCTCCCACGGAGATCTCCTCCTCTCCCTTTCCCTGACCATCCCTCTCCTCTCTCTTTCCTCTGGGGTGTCCATCCTACAGAGCACCTCCATCATCCTGAACCCCTCCACGGAGATGGACGTGACCATGCAGTTCCGCGGCTTCATCCACCCTCTCTGGAGCTCCCCCTCCCCCTCCGACAGTGTCTCCGTCTGGGCACGCATCCAGAGGCTCTACTTCACCGCCAAGATGGCCGCCGGCCCCAACTCCCTAGAGCTGGTGAGAGAGGGATGAGTAAAGTGATAGAGAGAGGGATGAGTGAAGAGGTGGAGAAATGTAGCATAGTAAAAATGTTGTAGGCAGACTCTGAAAGCAAAACAGTCAAGGGATATTGTTGAACTTAAATGTGATCATTGGAGCGTTCTGAGTTTGTCTGCACTGTATGTAATTCACTGGGTTTTGTTTAGAATGCTCCACATTGCATTTTGAGACACCACTAATCCCAGTGAGTGAAACTCCGCACCACTGTTGGTGAGCAAAATGTGTAATTGCATTTTCATGACTCAAGTTCAAGAAGCATCAACAAAACCTTGTGCTTGAACACCTCAAAAGTAAAGTGCAGTAAGGATTCCACTATTCTCAAGGATCACGTCAGCGAGTAGGAAGATTATTTGTTGTTTCTCCCCCGCTCCCTCACACCAAGGTAGAATCCTGAAGGGGCTCCTCACCCTGCCAGCAGGTAGCAGTGGTGCATTCAAATTCCTTAGAACTGAGGCGAACCTGCGCAGTGAACTGCAAAGTTTTCTCTGACCTCTTCAATTTGAAACTTATTTTTGTACGGTAACCCTTCGTCCATCTCCCCTGTATGTTCACAGAGAACTACTTCTTCAGAACGCTTGCGAGTCTTCTCAACCATTTGCAAAGAGCTTAGGGCAAAACGGAAAACTGTTTGCAAACACCTATGTTTTGCTAATATGATCGCAACCTCTGAATTCAGATAATAGTTCTGCTGGTATGTTTCTTGAGCGGTGTGTGGTGTGTGTGTGTGTGTGTCGGTCTCTCTGTGCTTGGTATGTTTCTTGAGCTGTGTGTGTGTGTGTGTGTGTGTGTGTGTGTGTGTGTGTGTGTGTGTGTGTGCCCGCTGCAGACGGACGTGGTGGGTTATTGGGGGGCGCAGCAGGAGAAGGAGACGCGTCTGCTGAGTCGGCCCAATCTCGGTCAGCGCCTCTTCCAGAACCTGACGCGGGGCAACCGCTACCTGGTGCAGGCCGAGGGCTACCTCAACAGCTCGGGCTCGGGGCAGTCCAGCGAGATGGCACTCACCTGGAACCGCACCACTCTGCCAGGGGGAAGTGTGAGTTATACAGACGCACACACATGCCCACACGCACACACACACATGTATATATACACACACACACAGGAGGGGGGAAGCGTGAGTTATACAGACGCACACACATGCCCACACACACACGCACGCACACACACATATATATACACACACACACAGGAGGGGGGAAGCGTGAATTACACACACACACACACACACACACACACAGCAGGGGGGAAGTGTGAGTTATACAGACACACACACACACACACACACACACCAGGGGGGAAGCGTGAATTACACACACACACAGCAGGGGGGGAAGCGTGAGTTATACAGACGCACACACATGCCCACACACACGCACGCACACACACATATACACACACACACGAGCGCCGGGGGGAAGTGTGAGTTATACAGACACACATACATACATGCACGCACACACACGCACGCACGCACGCACACACACCAGGGGGATATGTATGAGTTTCACAGACGTACATGCACACACACACACACACACACACACACACTTCACTATCTGACAAAAGGACCCTGAACAAACTGATCAACATCTTGGACAATGAGTGTCACCCACTCCACAGCACTATTGTTAAACAGAAGAGCCTGATCAGCTGGAGACTTCGCTCACTGCCTTGCACAACTGACAGACTGAGAAAGTCATTTTGTCCCCAGGGCCATTGAACTGTTCAATGCCTCACTTAAGGGAAGAGGAGAGATAGACTTCTCTGCATAGTCTGTCTGCCTCTTCATCCCCTCCATGTTTGGTACTGTCTGTCCACTAGCCACTTGTACCACTGTCTTTATGCCTCACTGTTTGCGTGCTATATTAGCACATTAGCACATATGCATAACACCCCCCTCCATGCCACGAACTGTGGCCACACTTATACATTTTCTTAAATAGTTAAATATATAGATATATAGACTTTACTTTACTTTATTTCTGCATTGTTGCACTGTTGGACTTACTCATTTGCACGATCACCATGACCACTATCACCATTGCACTACCACCATGACACTCATTCACACAGAGCACCTTAGAGCACCTTACCATACCTTACTATGCACAGAGAATCACAGGCTCAGTCCCTGCCTCAGTCATTGCAAGCGCCTCTGATTTATTAATCACCACTATGTGGATACTGTTTTTAGAATTGATTTAGATTAAGTGTTAGTATAATTTGTAATTTTGTTATTTGTATTTTAGTATATTTTTATATATTGTATTAAGTGTTAGTATAATTTGTATTTTAGTATATTTAGCATATTCTTTATCTTCTACTGTCCTTTTACTGCTTAGTTGTGTTTTTTTTATATTATATATTTTTAATTACTCTTCTGCTGTTAAAGAATGTGTTTGTGTTGTATGTATGCTGCTGAGACCTTGAATTTCCCCTGGGGATCAATAAAGTATCTATCTATCTATCTACACACACACACACACACGTTCACGTCCATGTCCATGAATGCACATACTGAGTAACACACAAATACTCGCACAGAGATGCAGGGACTCTCCCTTGTTGTTGGTAAGCAAAGAGAGTTTTCAGTATACAGACAGATAAGCAGACAGATAAGCTGAGAAGATGGTAGGTGTGTGTGTGTGTGTGTGGTTGGAGGCACTTCCCCTCCCTATGGTAGTGACTAATGTCATCTTCCTCTGCATAGGACCGACAGTACTGTACATCTTTCCTTAAAACACATAAATCAACTGGTTATATAGCAAAATTATGAAAAAAAGAACAATTATTTTTCCTGTTCCAGCCATCACGCTCGCACACGTGTACACCCACACATGTACACACAATAAGCAAATTTAAATCTTGACCCAGATTCAGCACTGCCCTTTCATGCATACTTAATATGATATGATTACAAAATGTGATTCTTATACTGCGCAAGCATGTATGCACACACACACACACACACACACCACACACAGAGCTTAAAGAGAACTCTTTCAACATGTGAACTGTGTGCACAGCAGACATCGCCTTGTTCAAACTCTATTTGTGTCTCCCTGCAGGAGATCTCGTTCCTCTTCCTGGAGCCCTTCCGCTCGGACGCATGCTGGGAGTACCACTCGTGCCTGGCCTGCCTGTCGGACCAGTCGTGCGGCTGGTGCCCCACGCTCAACCAGTGCCAGTCGCGGGACAACTCCAGCCAGCCGCCCTGCCGCGAGCCTGAGGACGGGGCCGAGCGCCACCTGCTGCTGGCACCGCAGCACTGCACCCTGTGTGACGAGTACCGGGACTGCGCCGCCTGCTCCCAGGTAACAAGACCCCCCTCTCAGTGTCATGCTTCTGAGGTTTGTAATGGATCGATTGTCCTGTGTTGGTCAGAATAGTCTGTGTGTTGCCATCGGGGTTGATAGGCTGTGTGTTGTCATCGGGGTTGATGGGCTGTGTGTTGCTTTTTTGCTGCAGGACCCGTACTGCGAGTGGCAGTTCAACTACCCCAAAAAGGGGGACAGCCAGTGCAGTCGCCGCGGGCGACAGGAGGGCTCCATCCGCCATCCTGCAGGGTGTCCTAAAGTCTGCAATCAGTGAGTTGACCCCTCCCTCTATTCTCTGCTTGTGTGTGGTATGTGGTTGACAAGACAACAGAAGCTTTAATGTCATCATCACACAAAGGCGATTTCTAGACAGACGTCACAAGGGCTTCTGAAGTAGAAGGGGGTTTATTCTTGGGATGTTCCCCAGCGGACCCAAGGAGACTCCACCCTGAGAAACTGTAGATTTTCCACGTATTCTCTAAGCCTGTATGTTTGCCCCATACCCTTTGGATCAAAGCCAAATGCAATGTGGATGTAATTGTTTAGATATAGATCAGTACATGTAGTTACATTCAATTCAGGACAATTAGCCTTTCATGTCAACATACCAGTAACCCCCACCTCTCCAGGCCTTGTCCTTAAATGACTGGGCTCTCCCCCCTCTTGACTATGTAGAGGGAAGGAGAAAGTGAGCACTGTCCCATAGATGTCCTTCATAGTGCATAGGAGATTTTGACCTTTGCAGTGCTGTAGGACACATTTATCAGAGGCTTCTGGGAAACGAGTAGCCTAGTTGTCAGTTTGCTTATTCTTAAGTTCACACAAAGTTTTGGAACTAGAACTCAGAACTACTGTAGAGATGTTGCAGTGAAGAAGAACTGTGAAAGATTAATTATGATGGAAGCATTAACCTCAAAGAATACCTCTCTCTCTCTCTCTCTCTCTCTCTCTCTCTCTCTCTCTCTCTCTCTCTGTCTGTCTCTCTCTCTCTCTCAGGAGGCGAACATGTGGGGAGTGTCTGGCAAACTCCAGTCAGTGTGCGTGGTGTGAATCAGCCCAGACATGCTTCTACTTTGCCGCCTACCTCACCAAGTTTCCCTACGGGGAGTGCAGGGACTGGTACGACAGGTAAATGGCCCCCAGTAACCATGACAACCATGACATCCATGACATCGAGGATCTCTCACTTTCCATTTCCTTTTCCATCATCCATCTCTCCTGCTTTCTGCTGTATTTCCTCCTTTGTCCTCTCTCCCTCTTTCCTCCCCCCTTTCTCTCTCTCCCTCTCTCTCTCTCTCTCCCTCTCTCCCTCTCTCCTCCCCCTCTCCCTCTCCTCTCTCTCTCCCTGCCCTCTCTCTCCCCTCTCCCTCTCCTCTCTCTCTCTCTCCCTCTCTCTCTCTCTCCCTCTCTCCCTCTCTCCTCCCCCTTTCCCTCTTTCTCTCTCTCCCTCTCTCTCTCTCTCCCCCAGTGTTCACTCTGTTCCTCAGTGTAAGCAGTGTTCTGCTCTGAACACGTGCTCAGAGTGCCTGCAGACCTTCCAGTGTGGCTGGTGCGGCGACTATAACAACCCCACCATCGGCAGGTACGGGAGCCCTCACACATTCACATCACACACTCATGCTACTCTCACACATTCACATCACACACTCACGCTACTCTCACACATTCACATCACACACTCGTGTTTCTCTCACACATTCACATCACACACTCGTGCTACTCTCAGCGTGCTGGATTTTTTTTTTTTTTTACCAGAACAGTAGTACTTTTGGATTTTGGTGATATCTGATATCTCTTCTCTCGTCAATGTCTAGAACTGATTTGAGTTTCTGCCTATTTGAACTCAACTGATTTTGTGTGCGTGTGTGTCTGTGTGTCTGTGCGTCTGCGTCTGTGTCTGTGCGTGTGCGCGTGTGCGTGTGCGCATGCGTGTGTGTGTGTGTGCATGTGTGTGCGTGTGCGTGTGCGTGTGTGTGTGTGGCAGGTGTCTGAAAGGTGACTGGTCAGGCATGGAGGACCCGTCAGCCACCAACTGCAGCATGGCTGTAGCTGAGGTGCGCGCCTCCAGGTGAGACATCCACATCCAGAATACATACAAAGTCCAATCCATCCAGAAACGTCTTTTACAGAACCATAGATGACCACAGAAAGCATGCCTGACAGGACCACATTATTCAGAAATGGCAATATTGACCAAATATCCAGTGTGGAAACAATACAACTAATTTGCTCCTCTCCCCTCCTCTCCTCTCTCCACCTCTCCACTTCTCTCCCCACCTCTCCCCACCTCTCCTCTCCTCTCCTCTCCCCACCTCTCCTCCCCTCTCCCCTCCTCTCCTCTCCTCTCCCCTCTTCTCCTCTCCTCCTCTCTCCTCTCCTCTCCTCTCCCCACCTCTTCTCTCCTCCTCTCTCCTCCTCTCCCCTCCTCTCTTCTCCTCTCCCCACCTCTCCTCCCCTCTCCTCTCCTCTCTCCTCCTCCTCCACCTCTCCCCACCTCTCCTCTCCTCTCCTCTCTCCTCCCTTTCCTCCCTACCTCCTCCTCCTCCTCTCCTCTCCCCCCTCCCTCCTCCTCTCCTCTCTTCTCCTCTCTTCTCCTCTCCTCCTCCTCTCCTCCTCCTCTCCTCTCCTCTCCTCTCTCCTCCTCTCCTCTCCCCACCTCTCCTCTCCTCCTCTCCTCTCCCCTCCCCTTCTCCCCCCCCCTCCTCTCCCCACCCCTCCCATACTGCCCACTGAAGGCCTGACCCCCCCACGTTGTCTCCTCCGCGTCTGCTGGACCTGGAGATGGAGGAGTTTGAGGAGGAGCTGCTGGATGGCATGGAGGGCATGGAGGCGCAGCAGGGTGACTCGGTCTGGTCCTACCCCTCCTGCCCGGACGTGGAGGAGTGTCGACTGGGCCTGCACAACTGCCACTCCTCCGCCACCTGCGTCAACACGCCCACCTCGTACGAGTGCCACTGCGACCGCGGCTACACCGGCGACGGCGTCCATCACTGCAACCAAACGTGAGTGTCACATGGAACCTGTCGGCCTTTCTCTCCGTCTCTTTCTTCTTTCAGTTTTTCCTCCTGTCTCTCTCTTGGCCAGCTCTTCTTTACTACGTCTGATTCTTCAGAGATTGTAGTGGGACTTGATCTGTCTCTCTGACCATCGTTTTCTCTCTGATCATCTCTCTGATGTTCTCTAATATGAATATGCCTCCATTCTTGGTATCTTTATCTTTCTGGCAGATAACTGTACTTCTGTTTACAATTTTCTCCCTGTCTTTGAATCTGTCTGTTTTTGTTTTCTCTCTCTGTTGCTTACGAAGAGTTGTAGCAGTCATTTGTTTCAGGGTTAGAGTTTGAGCTGAATGGACATTTCTTGTCATGTCTCTTTCCAGCTGCTATAATGAGTGTCGTCAGGGTCGGTGCAGCGGGAGCCCCAGGTTCGTGTGCGAGTGCTCCCTGGGCTGGACGTCTGACCCAGCCACGCTGGTGCTGAGTGGGGTCGAGTGTGACGTAGACTGCGGCTGCAACTTCCACAGCACCTGCATCACGGCTCCCGGCATCTGCGACGACTGCCAAGGTGAGCCAGCGTGTGTCTGTGTTTGTCTCAGGGTTCCCATGGGTCATGCCATTTCATTGAATATCATAGAGTCTCAAGGAAGTCAATTCCAGACATGGAAAGTTGGGATTTAATCATTTTTGGGCCAAGTATTTTGTTGGTAACATGTTGAAATATGTCAAGGCATTTATGAAAAGCAATATTTTTCCATGCAGTATTTTTTCTATATTGGGTTATATCATGCATTTCATGAATTGCATGGTTGTTATCAAACGACAGACTAGTTGACTACTTTCTTTCGCAATTTATTGCAAGTCAGTAGCAGTTTTTTTCCCAGACAGATGTAGTTCATGGCAACAATAACAGTTTAATTGAAATGGGACAACGTGTCTGGACATCAGACTATTCTTACCTCGCCGTCTTCATGGAGATTATCCCTATTACACTGTGGCGTAGCATGTGAAGGCCGAGTCACAGCTCTCATCTCCAGCATAATATCCCACCGCCTCCAGCTGTGTCCGATGTCTGTTCTTAGAAAGGTCAGTCAGATGAGGGGTCAGATGCTCCAAAACCCACCCAAAGCAACAGCAGCAGCAGACTGAGAGGCCACCAGGTCTCCTCTACGGAGACTAAGCACAGAGTTGCTACTTTTAAGGATCACTGTTGTTGTTAACGAGAATGATATATGGGAGGGTAGTGAGGAGAACTTAGTATTCCTCACTGATCACAGTTCAGTTTTAAGTCTGTTGTTGGGATAAAAGGTGACGTGTGTGTGTGTGTGTGTGTATACCAGGACCAGCAGTTTTGACTTGTCTGTAAACAAGTGAATTTGTTTTGTTTGAAGAGCGGCTGCATCAGATTGCCAAGACAATGTATCCCTTTGTTTATTATGATTAAAATAATTGGAATGCCTCTTGTTTATTATGATTAAAATAATTGGAATGCCTCTTGGCACAAAACATTTACTCTTTTCTTCTTTTTTTCACCCAAATAATGATCATTTCACTAATCACACTTGTCTATCAGTGGTTAAATTCATTTCACTAATCACACTTGTCTATCATCAGTGGTTAAATTCATTTCACTAATCACACTTGTCTATCAGTGGTTAAATTCATTTCAACACTTGTTTCAGTAGTTGCATCGAACACAGTAATCAGCTAATCATTATAACTCTTTGCTCTCCTCTCCTCTTCTCTCCTCTCTCCTCTCTCCTCTCTCCTCTCTCCTCTCTCCTCTCCCCTCCTCTCCTCTCCTCTCCTCTCCTCTCCTCTCCTCTCTCCTCTCAACTCTCCCCTCCTCTCCTCTCTGCTCCAGACTGGACGACGGGTCCCCACTGTGAGGTGTGTCGGCCGGGCAGCTTCGGCTCGGCGCTGGCAAGTGGCGGAGGCTGCGTGCCGTGCCAGTGTAATGGGCACGGTGACCCACTGCAGGGCTACTGCCACAACCAGACGGGCCAGTGCTACTGCACCCACCACACCCAGGGCCCGCACTGCGACACCTGCCTGCCCGGCTACTACGGCGACCCCAGGTACGTCAGGGTTGCGGCAAGAAGTCATTTGTTTGATGCCTCAATGTTGAACAGTGTCATTGACTAGTTCACAAACATGCAATCAGCTAAGCAACAACTTTATTAAAGACTGTAGAATGAGATAAGTATTCATCAGGGGTGTGATTCTTCCGTTTTTAAACGGAATTCCATTTATTTCGACTTGAAAATGAGACCCACGCAATTCGTATAGATCCGATGAGTTTTTATTTAGAGGGGGGGGCGGGGGTCTGTCGGTCAGAGGTAGGCTATATTTCTGCATAACACAGGCCACAGGCCGCTGATAACGACGACGGGTTTTGTGCTTCACATCTTTCCGAATATCACGCCACTTGTAGTGTATTCCGTTTACTAGATTTCATTGAAAGTGAAAGTAGCCCGGTTGATCAGCTCGTTCTGAAGAATGCTTGATTCAAGTTCAGTGTGTGTGGCACTTCTCAGCAGAAGCCATGAAGCGGTAAAAGGTCAACAAATTGATTTAAAAGACATCATGTATGAAGTCCCCTCGCTTTTGGCGTTATTTCGGGTTCGCTGTCAGGATTTTCGATAATGAATCTCATTGATGCTGATATTGAATTTTAATTTCGGCTTGGCGTGTAAGCTGTGCTTGAAGTTAGCTGTGACAGACCTTACAGGTTTTCCAAAACCTGTTTACCTTAGGCCTACTACATTGTTTAGTTAACACCCTTGTCATTTCGCGTTTATCCGCGGTTCACCTCCGTGAACCTTGTACTGTCTAAAACATATTTCAGGATGCCATCTAACCATGAGAAAAGCGTAGCGTTTATGGTGGATGTCTTGAGATCAAAGGTGTAGGACCTACAGTGTTACTTTGGGAGGAGAGGAATAGGTGTAATTTGATTATCTTTGGAACTGAAATATCAACAGCCTTCAAGTTGCACCCCTCTTCAATCAGCATCAAAATATCAGTAGGCCTATCACATGATTCACTATTTTTGTCGTGGCCCAGAGGACTGTTAGGGGCAGGCTATATATTATTATCATCAAGTAGGAATTATAGTAAATAATTTAGTCAACATTTTAACTCAATGTTGGTTTAAGTTATAAACAAAACATGTTATAAATGGAAAAAATCCATGGTTCTGCGTCACTGTTGGCAAAATGATCATGATGGCCTATATATTTCAGCCATATTTGGTTTAGTCTTGTGTAGGTCTATAGGCTACATCTACTTTGCTCTATTATAAACTAGTTTTCTTTAGGCCTTATAGGCTGTATTGTAATATGCTATAATGTTTGAAATATATGTATGTCAATGTATCAATACTTCCCATAAAAGTCATCAGATGTCATCATTTAAAGGGTTATTTTTCAAAATGTTCTTCCGGGGGAGCATGCCCCCAGACACCCCTAGTATTTGCCCCATATATATTCTCTTTAAGGCCTGCACTTTTGCCACCTTGCATGGATTTGCCTCATGAATTTTTCTGAAGTGTAGGTGATGTAAATATATCTGATGCCAACACTATAGTCCACTAGAGTGCTCTAACCATCGGAGAGTCCGAGGAACCGTCGTCGGAACAAATCGGGTGGGGGAATAGAGTTAGGAGTGCCTACGATATATTTTCCTTTTTTTTTACCTTTGCCAATCACTCCCGTGATTCATGTTCTTGGCAGGAAAGTAGTGGCATTTACTCTGTAGAGAGGTCCATCTCTGCTGTGACCTTTCCTGCCATTCTCAATCATTTCTTCTTATTGATCTCTCTCTCTCTCTCTCCCTCCTTCCCTCGTTCAGGAGCAACGGCACGTGTTTCCGTCAGTGCCAGGGCCGTTCGGTGGTGCTCTCGTCCTCGTCCTCGTCCTCCTCCTCGCCGCTGCCGCTCTCCTCCTCTTTGGGCTGGCACCGCGCGGTGGGCGAGTACGGCGTCCAGAGCGCGGCGGGCCTCTCTCACTGCCTGTGGGTGCTGTCCGTCTCCCAGGACCTGGTGCCCTGTGCGCCCGGACAGTCCTGCCCGCACGTCGCCCTCACACTCCACCCAGACTCCCACACGCAGTGCAGCGTGAGTACTGACCAACTCATGTGTACACACACATACACACACCGTACTATACTGCCACCTGTGGTTACTTGTGTCTGCACGTTCCGTGTGTTTTATATGCATGATCGTATGTTTAGTGCCAGTGCCACGTTTGTGCCAGTGAGCAAGCCCCTCTTTAGGATTTAGAATTATAGGATTTAGAAACTTTAGGATTTAGTTCATTTCTCTCTCTCTCTCTCTCTCTCTCTCTCTCTCTCTCTCTCTCTCTCTCTCTCTCTCTCCCTCTGCCCCTCCCACAGAATTCCTTTGTTTACGTGTTTGACGGCCTCCCTCGCTTCCTGGGAAATGGCGTGGTGCACTCCGACCACAACCTGATTGGAGCATTCTGTGGCACGACCCGCACTCAGCCAATCACAGTGGAAGCCACCTCTGGTGAGCATCCTCTTCTCCTGCTGTTGTCTTATGTGTCTGTGCTGGCAGCTGCAGTAGTCACACTAACACACTAAATTAGGGGTGCGCAAACTTTCTGTTCAAGGGCCACTTTGGGTTTTGAGAATAGACTGGCAGGCCGTCCCCAAAACATAAAATGAAACGGTGGTAGTGGGGTGGTGGTAGTGTAGCGGTTAAGGAGCTGGGCTAGCGTGCAGTAGCCTGTAGGGTGGTGGTAGTGTAGTGGTTAAGGAGCCGGGCTAGCGTGCAGTAGCCTGTAGGGTGGTGGTAGTGTAGCGGTTAAGGAGCCGGGCTAGCGTGCAGTAGCCTGTGTGGGTGGTGGTAGTGTAGCGATTATGAGCGGGCTGGCGTGCAGTAGCCTGTAGAATTGGTGGTAGTGTAGCGGTTAGAGGAGACTGGCGATGCAGTAGCCTGTAGGGTGGTGGTAGTGTAGCGATTAAGGAGCTGGGCTAGCGTACAGTAGCCTGAGAGTTGTCGGTTCAATGTCCAGCTTCCACCGCTGTGCCCTTGAGCAAGGCACTTAACCCCAAGTTGCTCCGGGGACATGTGATCCCTTGTAATATAGCTGACATATGTAAGTCACTTTGGTCAAGAAGTGTCTGCTAAATGTAATGTAATGAAACAAAAATATAATTTGATTGATAATAATGGCAAAGTAATTTTGTTTTCATCTTTTGATTGGTTGTTGTGACCCTGCTCGAACTGCACAACAGATTGTATCCAATCTGACAGGAATTCAGGCTATTTCTGTAGTTTGATGGGTTGGACTGTCAGAGTCGGGGCTAAAATTGGGTCGAAGTGGGCCGAGCTCTGCATTAAGACTAAGATGTCTTTCTGCTCTCCCCTCTGCCATCCTTCCTTCCCTCTTCCAGGCGTTATCTCCGTCTACTTCGAGGCCAACGTCTCCTCCACTCAGCCGCAGGGCTTCAATGCCTCCTTCTGGGTGCGGCGCTGTGAAGAAGAGCCTTCTGGGAAGGAGGAGGCGGAGGACGATGCCTCGTCGTGTCCAGCCGGTTCCCGCTGCCACCAGGGCCTGTGCCAGTGTCCCCATGGTTACGGAGGACCGCAGTGTGACCGGCCCATCTGCCCCAAGAACTGTGGCTTAGAGGACGACCGAGGGACCTGCAACGTGGTAAGATGGACCTCTTGATCTGTGTGTGTACATGTATTTGCTGTGTGTGTGTGTGTGTGTGTGTGTGTGTGTGTGTGTGTGTGTGTGTGTGTGTGTGTGTGTGTGTGTGTGTGTGTGTGTGTGTGTGTGTGTGTGTAGCTTTAAGAAGGTAAACAAGTGTCTCAGAACATCTTAAAATCAGTGGATCGTTTTTGCTTTAAACAAGCAGGTTATTGGAGGTGGGGTTTACCAAAAGAAGAATTCTTTGGTTTAACCAAAGAATATTGTTTGGTGGGGTTTATTATACAGTATATGAGCTACAACGTAAACTACAGTATGTGGACATTGTCTGTTGAAGTGTTACTAAGTTGCTTAATCTTTCCTCTGTGTGTGTGCAGACTCTTGGAGTGTGTGTGTGTGCTGAAGGCTGGGCTGGGGCTGACTGCTCCTCTCCTCACACTCCCAACAACATGGTGTGGAAGACCCTGCTGGACACTCAGCTCACAGCGGTGGGGGAAACACACACACACACACACACACTCTTAGCTTATTGAGCATTAAGGCCCATTCACACCAAGAACAATAACGATAACTATAACTATAAATAAATATTGTTCTCGTTAATATGAATGACGACGTTCACACATTAACTATAACGATAACGACATGAAGAACGATACCGTTGGGGATGACTTTCAGAGCGATTTTGAGAACGATAAAAAACTAATAGCCAATCAGAACCCATAGAATTTTAACCGTCACATTCATTAACACAAGGAGCGACTTTGTTTATCGTTGTTCAGTGTGAACGCTTTTATCGTTATGGTTATAGTTATCGTTATTGTAATCGTTCTTGGTGTGAATAGGCCTTTACACACAGGTGAAAACCCTTACAGCTGTAAACACACTTCTGCTTCATTGCATCAAAATGAAATGCACCACTTTAGAGTAGTGTTTTAGAAGTGCTTACTGATGTAGAATGGTTTTAAGTTTGTGAGACACACACACACACACACACACACACACACACACACACACACACACACACACACACTCACTTCCTTAAATCAAGGGCTAATACTTAAAGGGGTGGTTCAGGATTTTGGACATAGGACCTCATTTCCAAGTAAACAAGTGTGATATTTATCAGTGGAGACCGTTTTCAACACGTTTCATCCAGTCGTTCTAATTGCAGAGTTCGCGAGGTGCTAGGCTAGCGCCAAGTCAACGGTATGTGCTAGCCTGCCACTAAAAACAGTCTTACCCACTCCAAAGTACACCCAAGGCAAATAAATTATAACGCCAGACTATCGATGTAAATGTCTGTATTGATAGTTTTATTTCTAACATTATTCTATCCTTGCATTTCAACGAATCGATTACATTTTGAGGGACTAGTGTCTTAGCAGCGCGAATTATACTTGCTCCAGTTAGTAGTACTGCTACAAAAAAAAGTAAAACAGTAAAGCGCACTCCAATGGGGATACCTAGTAGTAGCCTTGATAATATCAGTCTGCCGCTGAGATGCAAAATGACTACTACCAACTTCAGGAACAAAAAGTATAACTATTGCAACGCTGATGCGAGGGTAGTTGTATTTCTTACACTATTCTATCAACACAGACATTTACATCGACATTTGGAATTTGCCTCGAGTGTCCTTTTGGGTAGGTAAGACTGTTTTTAGTGGCAGGCTAGCACATACCGTTGACTAGCGCTTAGCCTAGCACCTCGCTTAACTCTGCAATTAGAATGACTGGATGGCGTGTTGAAAACGGTCTACACTGATAAATATCACACTTGCTTACTTGGAAATGAGGTCCTATGTCCAAAATCCTGAACCACCCCTTTAAGCAAAGTGCTGACATGAGTGCCAACACTCTCAAAAAGGGTTCGCCGGTTGTGTTGAAAACAATGGAATCTAATGTAATCAAACGCCAAAAGCGGAGTGCACCGCAGGGGCCCCTGTGTGTCAAGGGACACGGCAACTTTTTTGGAAATAGGCTTATTTACCATCTACCCCAGAGTTCGATAAGAGGACTCATATCCCTCTCTTCACTGAGCATGCAATTACCCAGTCTTACACTGTTAGTTTACCTTAGCATAACTGACTTTAAGTGGGTTAGACCAGTTAACCTATTGCTCTCTTTTAGCTATAGGCTATATAGCTAACTGGTCTGACCCACTTCCATTGAATTATGCTTATGCTTTCCTCTCTCCCCTACAGAACCAAGCCCACCGATTCCTCCACAGGATGGGTCACTCCATGGTGGCCGGTCCTCAGAACACTCTCTGGATGTACGGTGGCCTCTCACTCTCACAGGGCATTCTGGGAAATGTCTACAGGTAGGACAGCTGTGACCCCTCTTTCATGTCCTTTGACCAAAAGTCTCATCAATATCAAAGGGTATTGATTGAGTGGAACTGTTTTGTGGTTGGTTCAGGTACTCTGTGCCAGAGAGGCGTTGGACTCAGATGCTGACCAGCTCAGTGGAGGAAAGCTCCACCCCTGCCGCACGGTACCACCACGCCGCTGCTCTCGTGTCCAATCACGATCTAATGTCAGCCGTCAATCACAACATGATGCTGGTAGTAGGTGGAGTCACGCAGAAGGGAGTGGCCAATGACACATGGAGCCTCAACCTGAGCAGCCTGGTGTGGAAAGAGTACAAGGTGCTTACCCGTGGATTGTTTTTTTTTATATTATCTTCTTATTGCCACCTGTTATACCCACATAAGTTTTAGGACTGCTGAGTTTGCTTAAATCGGAGCAGAATTAGGGTGGTAAGTGGAATGGTTTAATTAAAACTCTCTCACTTATTTTTGTCAACACCTCTCTTCCTCTTTCTTCATCGATCTCCCTCTCTCCCCCCTCCCCCTGTAGAGCTCACTGCTGCCCCCGGTGGCAGGCCACACGCTGACGGTGCGTCGAGACTCCACTGTGCTGCTGATTGGGGGCTATTCCCCTGAAAACGGCTTCAACCACCTCCTGCTGGAGTTCAGCCCACACACCGGCAACTGGACCATCGCCCCGCACACCGGCACTCCACCCACAGGTACAAAACCTCAGAGACGGAAAACGACTTTCTTCCAACGCAAATTCTGTGTAGTATCCATACTCTACCACTATTTAGCAGGATCAGAAGTAATCATTGTCAGAAGGTTCTATAGAAGAGCATACATTTGTCTTTACATTTGGCCCCCTATGCAACATTTTCAACTTAATAAAACAGTTCAGAAGTCATTGTGATGGTTAAATGACCTGTTGTGGCGAGAATGGCGGCTTTACCTGCTCCCTCTGCCGTCTTCTAGCAAAAAAACAGCCTTGCTGAAAAAACAGTCTGCACTAGCATCCCGGCAGTGTCTGAATCAGGAAGTCCCGTGAGAAGCGAGAACAAGCGAGAAACACAAAATGCTTAAAATTCTCTGGACATACACATGCTATACGATGGCTTCACTGTTTTAGATGTCCTTATATGGTCATGTGAGGAACTGAAAACCCCTCTTGGCCTCCATCTTGAATGTTTGCTGTCTCCTCTTCGTCGTCAGGTCTGTATGGCCACACAGCAGTGTACCACGAGCAGACGGACGCGGTGTATGTGTTCGGAGGATACCGCTTCCATGTAGAGGCTGTGGAACCTTCCGGAGAGCTCTACAGCCTCTACTACCCCAACCTCACCTGGTCCCTGCTGGTGCCCTCACAGGGCAACAAGGTAGATAGATACTTTATTGATCCCCAAGGGGAAATTCAAGGTCTCAGTAGCATAGAGACATCACACACAACATTCACTAACAGCAAGAAAAAGTAATAAACGTATATAATATAAAAACACAACTAAGCAATAAGGACAGTAGAAGATAAAGAATATACTAAAATACAAATTATACTAAATAACACTGAATCTAAATCAAGTCTAAAACAGTATCCACATAATGTGCTTAGGGGTGATTAAGGTAGCGGTCACATCCTCACCTGGTCCCTGCTGGTGCCCTCACAGGGCAACAAGGTAGCGGTCATGTCCTCTCCTGGGCCCGTAACCTCCGAGGCTAAAGAATAAAGACTGATTCGCTCAATGAAAACAAGACATGTCATACAGTAAATACAGTACTGAATCAAAGTACTAAATGAAAAATGATCATATCTATCTGATATCTATCTGATCTATCATATCTATGTTCTGTTCTTTTCTCTCTCTTAATCCCCCACTCATTTTCTGTGTTTTTCGTTTGTTTTTGTCTCTCTCTCTCTTCCTCTGACCATCTCGTCCGCATGCAGCCCCTGTCTCGTTTCTTCCACGCGGCGGCCCTGCTGAAGGACACCATGGTGATCGTGGGCGGCCGCACGGGAGAGGAGGACTACAGCAACATCGTCTCCCTCTACCAGATCAACTGCAACACCTGGATCCAGCCTGGTACTGTGCCGCCATATGTCCTACTCACACAAACATTTCCGCTCAATTTCAGTTCAACTTTATCCAATCATGAATCCT
This sequence comes from Alosa alosa, assembly GCF_017589495.1. NCBI lineage: Eukaryota > Metazoa > Chordata > Actinopteri > Clupeiformes > Clupeidae > Alosa > Alosa alosa. The sequence continues at coordinate 5,031,260 of NC_063201.1, forward strand.
ATACGTGTGTAATAACCATATTGGTTTCTTTGTCTGTCAAAGGAAGTAGAAAGCCTCCGCACACTGTCTTCATTTGCAATTCTAGCTTTTTATTGCAACGTTTCGGTCAGATGACCATCATCAGGCAATTTCTTTGTCTGTCAACATCTCTGTCTCTCTTCCCCTCTTTCTTCCTCTCTTTATATCTCTTCATCTGCTCCATCTCTGTGGACCTCTGTTCATTCCCGCTGTCCAGGCTCTGGTGTGGGTGACCCTGTGAACCGTTCGGTGTCGCTGGCCATGGCGGGTTTGGACGGCACGCTGTTTTTGTCGGGCGGCTTCAACGGCGTGACCCTGGGCCGCCTGCTGACCCTGACGCTGCCCTCTGACCCCTGCGTGCTGCTGACCTCGCAGGACGCCTGCAACAGCAGCACGGGCAGCTGTGTGTGGTGCCGCGGCTCCTGTGCCTCCTCCGACATGGCCGAGAGGTACTCACACACACACACACACACACACTTGCTCACACACACACACACTTGCTCACACACACACACACACACACACACACACACACACACACTTGCTCACACTTGCTCACACTTGCTCACACATGCACTCAGGCACACACATACACACTCAGGCATGCACACACACACACACACACACAGACACACACATTTACAGTACCAGGATCCTGTTGACTGTATCTACACTGTGCACAACATAACACGGTACCTATACTAGTTTGGAGGCATGTGATTGGTGTTTCACTCTCAGTAACCTTGTGCATTTGTGTTCTTTTTTCCCCCTCACTGTTTGAATGTCATCTAATGCCCCTCTTTAATCTCTCTCTCTCTCTCTCTCTCTCTCTCTCTCTTTCTCTCTCTTTCTCTCTTTCTCTCTCTCTCTCTCTCTCTCTCAGGCTGGGCTGTTCCAGTCTCCAGTCGCCCTGTTCCTCGACCCCTCGCTTGCCTGATGAGTGCCGCAGGCTCAAGACCTGCAGCGAGTGCCTCGCCCGACACCCCAAAACCTTCTCCAGCCCCATACAGGTAAACAACAACAACTTGCCATTTCTATAGTGCTTTATAGTGAAGGAACCTCATTAACCACCACCAATGTGTAGCATCCACCAGGGGGATGCACCAGATCGCTCACCACACACCAACACACACATACATGCTATGCTAAACACACACACACACACACTACTCATGTTGACTTACTCCCAATACCCCAGGGCCAGGTAATGATGGTTACGTATGTAATTGCGGTTCTATGAGTTTCGGATGGAACGAAATGCACTGTTCTATGAGGTTCGGATAGAACGAATGCGATGGAATCCAGGTGCCCATCGCACGCATGTGCAGGTCGAGTGTTTGTATCAACAAAGTGACCTGGGTGATGTACGCCCTGTGGCCTGGCACAAAAGGCAGGCCCATCCAGGAAGTGACCTCTTCCGAGTGTTCCGAGTGACTGTTGTGCTGAACTCGTAGAACCACGGTTACATACGTAACCATCGTTCCATTTCGTTTCTACTGACCGCCAGAGGCGGTGCTTTCAGCACCTGGATGGCTAATATCAACAAAGTCAGGAGGAGTTGTTACTGTTAGGGATGCTGTGAAGGCTGTTAGGGATGCTGTGAAGGCGTAGGAAGTACAGCTGCAGCCACTGGGTTATGTGGTACGACATCCACCCTGTAGAATCTAGCAAATGTGCAGGTTGAGGCCCATGATGCTGCTGCACAAATGTCTGAGAGGGGCACGCCTCGTAGGACTGCCCATAAAGTGGACACACTCCTTGTGGAGTGGCCCCGCACATGAGAGGGGGTTGGGAGACCACTGCTCCTGTAAGCACAGCCGATGTGGCCCATCTTGTTAGCCGCTGTATGGACATGGCAAGGCCTCGTTTTGGTCCTGTATGACAGACAAACAATGCGTCTGATTGCCGGATTTGGGTGGTCCTCTGAAGATAAACCCTGAGTGCCCGTACGAGGCACAAAAGCTCAGCGCTAAACCCGTTCAGACCCCTGATCGTGGGGTTCAAAGGCTGCCAGCCTAAGGGGGTGGTTGATGTATGAGGACGAATAGGTGTTTGGTAGAAAAGAGGGGTTATGGCCATAAGGTTACTCCTGTACCCCCGCAGACACTCTGCTTATGGACAAGTTATGTAGTTCTCCTACCCGCTTTGCTGATGTAATGGCCAAGAGAAAGGCTATCTTCATGGACAGCCAGTTCAACTCTATACCCCCCAGGGGTTCAAATGGGGGTTTCACAGTGCATGCAACGGGCAAGTCCCAGGAGGGCACTGGGTTTCTTTGAGGAGGCCTCAGTCGCTGAACCCCCTTTAGAAGGCGGCTCACCAGAGTGTGGGACCAATAGTCACCCTTCCGCTACAAGAAAAGAACGTATGCGGGAGGGAATCTCCGCCATATGTTCACCTAGGCTAATTGATGCAAGGTTATTTAACCAAAGAGGTAACTCCTATGCTCTTTGACACAGCTTCAGGAACGGCGTGAACACTGACACAGCTGACTATAAGTTGGCCATGCGGTGTGACCGTAACCCAACGTCAATAAAAAAATTGGTCTTAACTTCGATGTAATGAGTGCAATCGTTTTAAGGGGGCTAGTCGCAGTCTTTCGACGGAGGTAAATTCACAGCTCCAACCCGTTTGAGTAACGAGATTTCCAGCGACGCCAAAATCTTTTTGAAACTCCAAAACCTGCTTGCCAACGCGAGAAGATGCAAAGAGGTCACTTCCTGGGTGTGCTTACCTTTTGTGCCAGGGCACAGGGCGTACAGTACATCACCCAGGTCACTTTGTTGATACAAACACTCGACCTGCACATGCGTGCGATGGACATTCAGGTGCTGAAAGCACCACCTCTGGCGGTCAGTAGAAACTAAATAGAACTTAGATGTGCATCTGTGTGTACATGTGCTGTGGGAGACATACCATTCAAAATCCCCTCCGGCAGTTAGCGCCAGCTCTGACCAAATAATTTTTTCATTATTATATGTGCCCTCTTATTTACTTATTTACTTACTTTTTTGTTTACTTGAATGTTATGTTTGTCTGTGGACCTTAATTGGCAAAATATGTCTTGTCTTCACCGTGGGATAGTGAGAAACGTAATTTCGATCTCTTTGTATGTCTGGAACATGTGAAGAAATTGACAATAAAGCTGACTTTTTGACTTTGACTCATGACAAGACGAGCGGCAGTTACTGAAAACCAGTAACTTGTTGCAATTTGAGATGGATCTTTCACACCTGCATCAGATGGTTTGCAATGATGGTTTGCTGCTCTAAAATTCACACCACTGCATCTCATTTCTGATCATCTGATGTTCTGCAACAGTTTTGTCTTCTGCTGAATCTCTGGCGTGAATTGGCCTGAACATGAAAAGATACACTTCAGAAGAATCCGAGAGCGCCTCTTGTGTGTGTGAGATGTTTACAGGCACAGAGCGAGGCAGGGAGAAGACATGAGAGAAATGCTGTGTGTGTGTGTGTGTGTGTGTGTGTGTGTGTGTGAGATCCATACTGAGCCTCCCACTGGGTCTGTATCTCTCTCTCTCTCTCCCACCCCAGCCTGCCCTGCAGTGTAAGTGGTGCACCAACTGCCCTGAGGGCGCGTGCATGAGCAGCACCGTGAGCTGCACATCGGAGCACGACTGCAAGATCAACCAGCGTGAGGTCTTTCTGTCCAGCAACTGCGCCGAGACCAGCTGCGAGGCCTCCGACTGCCCCAAGTGCACCTCCTCTGGGAAATGCATGTGGACGCGTCAGTTCAAACGCACGGGTGAGATGTGGCCATCCTGTGTGTATCTGTGTGTGTGTGTGTGTGTGTGTGTGTATCTGTGTGTGTGATGTGGCCATGTGTGTGTGTATCTGTGTGTGTGTGTTGTGGGTCTTGTGATATTATTGGTCTACTGGAAATGTGATCACAAGATAATCACATGTTAGATGAAAACAAAGCCCTTATGCTGCTTTCGAGATGTCTCGTAAATCCGCCGCCCGAGTTGGAAAGTGTAAATTACCCAGCTTTCTTGCGGCATTTTGGCCAGGCACGCCCACTTTACCTCAGAGTACTTGAGGGTACAACCTTACAACAAACATGGCTGCGCCCATAGTTGAGATGAGATGACGTGTATTTTTTTTGCATATGTACTATGTGGTCATGTTAAAGTTGATGTAATGCTCTTACACACTAGATTACATTGCTGCTTCAATCCGGTCACCAATTCATGCATTGCACGGTCTTGCTGTGCGTGCAATACAATGTAACAATTTGTTTTCCAGCCGTTTAGCTAGAGGCTACATGTAGCACAAAACAATAACAATGACTAGCCTCCTGCTAATGCCCCCCGTGGCTCGAGAGAAAGGCGTTCCTAAAGCCACTCATTGGTACATGTTGTACGGGTGAGTGTACGATGATTTACGAGACATCTCAAAAGCAGCATTATTTTTGAAAAGAGAGCATCATATTTTCATTATATTTCATTAGATTTGCTGTTGGAACTGAATGTCCTGCAAGAAGACCAGTTGTGACAGTTGTGAGCTCTCCCTTCACTGATCAACTCTGTGTGTGTGTGTATCTGTGTGTGTGTGTGTCTGTGTAGGCGAGACACGGCGCATCGTGAGCGTCAACCCCACCTACGACTGGACGTGCCTGAGCTACGGCTTGCTGAACGTGTCGCCCATGCAGGTGGAGTCGTCTCCGCCCCTGCCCTGCCCTGAACCCTGCCACAAGCTGCCCGGCTGCACCCAGTGCCTGGCCTCCCACGGGGCCGACGGGGGCTGGCAGCACTGCATCTGGAGCATGGCACTGCAGCAGGTACCAACCAGCACAGTCACAAACAGGGGTCATGTTGGGGTCATGTTGTCTTGTGGCACCTTGCCCCCCCTCTCTCTACTCAGCCATAAACACATCCACAGTATCATCACACAAAGCACATTTTCATAACAGCTTCCAGCCTGAGACATTACAGCAGGGAAAAATATGTCAACTTCAGCTCAGATATGGGTAAAGGCAGTTGCCCTTGCCGTTGCTTTACTGCTTGCATTTGCTCAGTAGCTCCACTATGTATTGTTTAAAGCCAGAAAGGCCAGTTAAGGCTTTGTTTAGTTTTTTGATCATCATGTTCTCTTTCTTTCCCTCTCCCTCCCTCCTTCCCTCCCTCTCTCCCTCCCTCTCTCTCTCTCTCTCTCCCTCTCTGCTAGTGTATGAGTCCGTCGTTCGTGCCCCTGCGCTGCGAGGCGGGCCAGTGTGGGCGTCTGCTGTCCAGTGGGGACTCCTGCTCGCCCCAGTGCTCCCAGCTCAACCAGTGCTCCCAATGCATCGCTCGGCCGCAGTGCGGATGGTGTGCGGCCCGCGGGGGCAACGGAGCTGGACACTGCCTGCAGGGAGGCCTGGACGGTGAGCCAATCACTGGGGGTGGTAGGAGAATGAATAAGGGATAATGTATCGTCCGCTAATATATTTTCCAATAATGACCAAAGGGCAATACATTATCCTGCATGTTATACGGCTTATTGCCAGATTGAGGAAAGATACTTCTCACAGTGTGTCTTTTGAAATTATGGTTTGCCACTTAAATAGAACTTGAAAGTTTCAGATTCAGTTTTGAAGAACTGTATAAATCTGTGATAATTGCGCGGCGGTCATATAGGTTTAGTCAGATTTTTTATTTATTTATTTTTTTCCCCATATGGATAGCATGGAACCATCGTTTTTCTTTTTGATCTGTAGCCCCCCCGCTGGACTGCACCCCCCGAAAGGAGGGTAGGGCAGACACATTTTTCTGTGAATATCTCGAGAACCGTAGGGCCTAGGAGGTCCACCTTTTTTTTTGTATGTTGGTCTTAAGGGGGCATGTCAACCCATCCCATTACCACTTATTTCATGTATAGCGCCACCTAGTTAAAAATTAAAAAGCAAAAAATTAGGTGTTGTAATCACAATATCTCTGGCTGACATGGTCAAAACTGCACGAAATTGAAAGTGTAGGATCATGATGACATCCTCCGAATGCATGCCAAGTTTTGTGAACTTTCGTTCATGGGGGGCCTTACAATAAAATAATTTATGTGTAAATTTTAGTGACCGTACACCAACAAGAATTCCCGGGACACTGAAAGACCGGGGTACATGAAACTTGGTGGGCATGTAACCCCACATGGATAGCATGGAACCATCGTTTTTTGTTCTTTTAATCCGTAGCCCCCCCCCCCTGTACTGGACCCCCTGAAAGGAGGGTAGGGCAGACACAGTTTTCTGTGAATATCTTGAGAACCGTAGGGCCTAGGATGACCAATTTTTTCCGGATGTTTGCCTCCAGGGGTCATGTTAACCCATTCCATGTGCACACATGTGCATAAACAGATACACACGCACACACATACATTCACAGTAATCATACGTATGACACATACTCACACAGTAGACATATGTACGCATGCATGCACATGCACAGACACACATACGCAGGCAAACACACAAGCACACACAAGCACACACACACACACCCACACACCCACACACATAAACATAAACGTGTACACGCACACATGCACACAATTCAAGAATTTCTCAAAATTATGAACAGGCAAGATGGGGGTGGGGTTGTATAAAATGAATTTTACATGTGAAATCTATGAACTAATCATGTTTTGGTACTCAGATACCAGTGAGAATTGAGTGTGGATAGTGCAATTTAGTGAGGCCTTTCAGCGTGATTTATTTTTGTGGAAAAAATGTGCTGGACTGGGCGGCGGTCATATTTTGTACCGCTCTGCGGTACATCTAGTTCTGAATACAGTGAGCATAAGTGTATAATAAGTATGTGATAAGTCTGAATACAGTGAGCAAAACTGTATAATAAGTATGAATACAGTGAGCATAAGTGTATAATAATCTGTGATAAGTCTGAATACAGTGAGCATAAGTGTAGGGCTTACAATAAGTAGGGCTGTCAAAATAACTGATTAATTTCGAATAATTAATTTGTGAAAAAATAACTGATTAAAAAAATTAGTGCAGATTAATCGATTTTGTATGACCTTTGACCCAGAGCCGTTCTAGTCAGTAAAAATTAGACTGTAAAATGAAAGAGAGAGAAGAAAATGTGCTGCCTGGATCATTGATTGGAACATTTTAAAAAACGGCCTGATGGTGTTGATAAAAAGTGTTGAAAATAAAGTCCTCTGCAATGTCTGCAGCAAGGAATTTGCATATCACCGGAGTTCATCAACTCTATAATTAAGCACATCAATGCAAAGAAATAAGTGTTGACATTGAGGGGAGTGTTAATTTATTTTCATTGTGTCCCCTAGGTTATATCTGTGGCCTGAAATGCCTTGTATGTGAAAAAAAACTTCTTCCCGAAGCACTTTTGAAGTTATTTCCTCAGCATATTAGGTCATATCATAGATTATTATGGCCATTATTTGAACAGTGAAAATAATAATAAAAGAGTTTTTGAACTTTAATGTCACTAATGCTGATTATTCAATGATTAATTTGAATTTAAATATTTTAAATACTTTCATAGCAAAAATTATAAATGTGATTAATTAATCACAGAGTATGTAATTAATTAGATTATTTTTTTTAATCGATTGACAGCCCTAATAATAAATATGTGATAAATCTGAATACAGTGAGCATAAGTGTATAATAAGTATGTGCCAGTGTTTAGGAACTTAACTCACCATCAGCTTGATTGCCAATGTGTTGGTTTAGTGAGGAGTTGTACCTATTGGAACATACAGATAGAGACAATTAATGAATTGTAAGCTCTCCACTCCCTTCACTGATCAACTATGTGTGTGTGTGTGTGTGTGTGTAGGAGTGAACGAGGACATGTGCCCGCAATGGAACAGCACCTGGTCCTTCCTGCACTGCCCAGAGGAGGACGAGTGTGCCAACGGTCACCACCACTGCAACAAGTCGCAGGACTGCCACGACCTGCCGCAGGGCTACTACTGCACCTGTCGCCAGGGCTACGTGCTCAGCAGGTACACTACCAGCACCACAGGGCCACCTCATAGAAGGACATCACAACAGGACGCACACACACACTACAGAAATAATGAGACCACAGCTAAGAGATTACTGGATAATATCTCAACAGCTGATTTATCATGAAAAGATTGTGTTGATAGCTGGGAAATTGTGAGAGATTATTTCCTAAGGCCAGACATTATAGGAACATATTGTGAAAGGGCAGGACATTATTGAAGCATATAATGGTAAATATTGTGAGGGGCTATCTTTTTCTGTTCCTGCCACTGTGATTATGCGTTTATTTTATTCTTATCTTTATCTCCTTTTTATCTCACCCTGCTACCTCATTCTTTTTTTTCTATTTCTCTCTCCCTCCTTCTCTCTCTCTCTCTCTCTCTCTCTCTCTCTCTCTCTCTCTCTCTCTCTCTCTCTCTCTCTCTCTCTCTCTGTGTCCTGCAGTGTGACGGGTCAGTGTGAGCCGGTGTGTCCTCAGGGATGTGTGAACGGCACGTGTGTGTCGCCCGGAGTGTGTCGCTGCCACTTCGGCTTCATTGGGGAGAACTGCTCGTCCGAGTGCCACTGCAACAAGCATAGCAACTGTGCCGGAGTCCACCAGCTGGACAAGTGTCTGGAATGCCACAACAACACTGTGGTAAGTTAGCTAGAGAACAATGCGCAAGCACACACTCACACGTACTATAGATCAACACATAGTGTGAACATTTTGGGTACGTTAGTAAATTCAATCTGACACACTCTGGACACTCCGAGAGTGTGAAGCTCTGAATAAACACACGATAATTCCGAATTTACAAACGGTTAAGTGTGCTTGGAGCGCTTGGAGTGGCAATTTACGAACGCACCCATAGTTATCTATAGTATGCAGTGTTAAGTGTACTCGCAGCAGTTATCTATAGTATGCAGTGTTAAGTGTACTTCACATATAGTGACTTTCTTTTGCACATCTTGATCAACTACTTTTTCCACACCTCTACCCTTTTCTTTCTCTGTTTTTTTATCCCTTTCTTTACATTCTCTGTCTGTCTGTCTCTCTGTCTCTCTCTCTCCCTCCCTCTCTCTCTCTCTCTCTCTCTCTCTCTCTCTCTCTCTCTCTCTCTCTCTCTCTCGCTCTCTCTTCCTGCAGGGAGAGTCGTGTGATAAGTGTAAGCCTCTGTTTGTGGGCTCGGCGGTGGGCGGCGGCACTTGTCGGCCGTGCCGTGAGATTTGCCGCGGCAACAGTGCCGTTTGCCTCTCTAGGGACGAGTACGAGAAAGCGCTAATCAACAACTACCCCCTGGACCCCGACAGCGTAAGCACTGAGCTAATTGCTGAAATTGATGCCATTTGCGGTCATTTGCAGAAATTCTTTGTGCTTTTACCTCCTCCAGTTAATATCATCACTATAGCTGTTGTTCCCACTGTCAGTTAACATCTATCACATTTGACCATGTAATTAGTTTCCACCTCTAGTAATTGCCTGCTCTATGTTTCAAAGGATAGAAAACCACAAGCACATTTCTAATGAGGCAAATGGCATCCTTGGTCTCAGAAAGGTTACTATTCTAGACCACATTAAATGGAAGGCCAATTAAATGTATTGGGAAGCATACAAGGAATATATTTCAAATGTGGACATAAACACAAATATTCTTTAATATTATCATTTCTGATATTTGTAGTACTTCCCATACAGGTAAAAGATACCAAAAATGCCAGATAACATCTACTAAGAAATGTGAATGCCGATGTTCTTCTATTTCTTTTTTTTTTTGGGATGTTTTTTCCGTGTAATGTTACATAACTTGCCCTGAGCTCAATGCTGAATTGAGGTCATTTTCACATGCCAGTCTCACCCACACCTCTCTCTCTGCAGATCAGTTTCAAATGGCGGTCTCACCCACACCTCTTTCTCTGCAGATCATTCAGCGAGTGGCCAAGGGGCCCACCGAGGACGACGTGGTCTGCGTGAACTGCCAGAACAACAGCATGGGTGACAAGTGTGACAACTGCCTCACGGGCTACTTCCTGCTGCAGGGGAAGTGTGAAAAGTGAGTCCCTGACCTCTGCTCCGCTACGCTCTGCTCCACTCTGCCCTGCCCTGCCCTGCCCTGCCGTCACTGTAAATAGAGCATCGCGGGAAATGCAAAAAAAAAAAAAGAAAAACATCCCGCAGTATGCGCTGTGAAATAAATGGAATCAAATGAGCTCCCCTGCGCGTCCAATCTCCTCTGAGCGCCGCCTCAAGGTTGTCCGTCTCTCATTCCTCGTATTGATCTCCTGTGAGGGATCCCAGCTATTGCTGCTGCTGCTCGTCTGTGTGAAGAGGACGCTTCATATGGATGGGAGCTAATACTGCCGCTCCCCTGTGGAACGTTAGCAACCTTCTTTTCCTCTCCATGATGGCCTTGTTTTCCAAAGTTTGAATAGGTTGCTGTTTTCCAATCATAATTTCAACACAGAGAGGAAGTGCTGAGATGTGAGCATTTGCCTCCACAGTTAATCGATGCAAGTGCCTCAGTGAGGGATGTTCGATGCTCGACATTTTGCACATTCATTCTCCCACATCTCGCATGCTCATTTCCTCTAACATTCCCTTGGTTTGTGTGGAACATGAAAACTCTGGCTCTTTTCTATGCTACTGTTTTTTTAGTGCTACTGTTAGTGCACACTGTGTCTTTGCGATTCTGAAAAGACTGTGCTAATGTTGTTCAAAATACATAGTTTTTGTATTTTGATTTTATATTATGCATTTTTCCTGATGAGTCAGACTGCTGCCTTCATTCAGAAACTTTCAAGGTCCATTGACTGCTTAGACTTAGGCTTGTATAGTTTTTTTGTTTGTTTTTAAAAGCTCCCAATAATCTAAGAGAAAATATAGTATGTCTTACATTAACTGATTTGTTAAACACATGCAAATTATATATGTATTATTTGAAGTTTTTTGGTACTTTTATTCAGAAGCATTTGCATTTACCCCTTTTCGCCTGTAGGTGTCAGTGTAACGGGCACGCCTCCACTTGTAATATGGACGGCTCCGGGTGCCCTTGTCAGAACAACACAGAAACCGTCAACTGCCTGCCGACTGCTAATGACCGCAAAGAGTGCTACAGATTACAGGTCAGTCCTTTACTGCTGCCACACCATCCCTCTGGAACGGTCATCCCTTCAATGAAATGTAGTGTTGTTGTTGTCGTTGTTGTTGTTGGGTTGCTCCATCTGCCTGTCTGTGTGACACCATGTCCTAACCAGATGCGACGCGAGGGAATTTTAGCAATAAAATCCGTTTAATTCCATTGTTTTCAGTTGGAGTGTCCTGACTGCAAGCGATGCGAGCAGCGTGAATAGGACTCAATAGAAGGGCATATTTAACGGATTTGGTGTAGACAGATAAAATTGACAGTCGCTCGTTTGGATCCTGTTAGGACACGGCCTCACTCTCACACTTCCTGTCTTTTGTCCACAGTGTGCAAAGTGCAAGGACTCCTTCAATGGCTCCCCAGTGAAGGGACGCCAGTGCTACCGGCAGTTCAACGTGGACAACGAGTGCTGCTTCGACCCCACCTCGCAGACCAACTGCTTCCACGATCCGTCCATCCGCAACCTGCCGCGGGGACGCACCGTCTTCTTTGCCGCACAGCCCAAGTTCACCAACGTGGACATCCGCGTCACCATCGACGTGACGTTCGGCGAGGTGGAGGTGTACGTGTCCAACTCGCACGACACCTTCGTCGTGGACGTGGACCAGCGCTCGGGCGTGCACAACATCCGCATCGAGGACGAGGCCAGCGTGCTCGGCGGCGGCGCCAGTCCCGTCTCCCACGGCGACAAGGAAATGCCCTTCCAGCCGTCGCCCATCAAGGTATTCGCCAACCAGTCGTCGGCGTCCTCGGGCCTGCTGGGCGCCCCGCTGCAGCTGCACGCCGGGCGGAGTGGGTCGGGAGGAGCCGGGGCAGTCGGGGTCAGCGGCGGCACTGGCGGGGTGGGTGAGCGGGACATCCGCGAGGAGAAGGCCCAGGGCCTGATCACCTACATCACGGTGTGGAAGCCGCAGACGGTGCTGGTGGTGCGCGAGGTGCGCGACCGCGTGGTGGTCACCTTCCCGCACGAGGTGCACTCGCTCAAGTCCAGCCGCTTCTACATCGCGCTGCGCGGCGTCGGCACGGAGGAGCGGGGGGGGGAGTCGCAGGGCCTGCTCTTCCTGCGGCAGGACCAGGCGCACATCGACCTCTTTGTCTTCTTCTCCGTCTTCTTCTCCTGCTTCTTCCTCTTCCTGTCCGTCTGCGTGCTCCTCTGGAAGGTCAAGCAGTTCCTGGACTTCCGCCGCGAGCAGCGCCGCCACATCCAGGAGATGACCAAGATGGCGTCGCGGCCCTTCGCCAAGCTCACCGTCTACCTGGAGCCCGAGGAGCCGCAGCTCATCTACCTGCCGGTGGCCGGCGGCAACGGCGGGAGCGTCTCGCTGGCTCAAGCCCGCAGCGGCAAGCTGAGCGGCGTGGTGATGGGTCAGAGAGGCCGCTCGGGGGCCCCGTCCTACAAGCAGGACCCCGGCTCGGGCACCGCGCTCCACCACCACCACCACCACCACCACCTGGCGGCCCTCGGCTCGGGCAACAGCGGGCAGCACCTGCCTCTGCACTACCTGAACGCCCACCACCACTACGCGCCCACCTCCACGGCCAACCCGCCGGCACACCACCACCACCACCACCACCACCACCCGCCCGCCACCACCCACGGCAGCTACCAGCACTTCTGCCGCTCCGACCCCTTCCTCTCGCAGCTCATGGGCTTCTCCTACTCCTCCTTCAAGGTGGGCCCCATCACGCTGGAGCCCACGGACGACGGCATGGCCGGCGTGGCTACCGTCCTCTTCCAGCTGCCCGGCGGCCTCCTGGCGCCCAACCGCGCCTGCCTGGGCTCGGCGCTGGTCACGCTGCGGCAGAACCTGCAGGAGTACTGCGGCCATGGCGGCGGCGCCGGCACGCACACTGGGGCCGGCGGAGGACGCAAGGGCCTGCTGGGACATCAGCACCTCACCACCATGGCCATGTGAGCGGTCAAGAGCATGATCTGGGGGAGATGGACATGTGTGAGATGAGGCCAAAGAGGGCAAGAAAAAGGGAGGTAGAGAGTGAAAGAGTAGAGAGAGAGGGAGAGAGAGAGAGAGAGGGAGGGAGAGAGAGAGAGGGAGGGAGAGAGAGAGGGGGAGAGAGAGAGGGAGAGAGGGAGTGAGGGAGAGAGAGAGAGAGAGAGGGAGACCATCTCTGAAGGTTACAAAGCTCTCTGAAAGTCCTAAGTTCTGAAATGTTACTTGAAGTGTGTTAAAAAGTGTAGGCCAAAAACAAAGGGACAAAGGTGGGGAGTGAGACGCGTGGTCAGATGGCTAAATGTGTTCACATCCATGTACATACACTGTGTAATTAATGAGTTAAGCAACCTCTTTTACATAACATGTCTATTTATGGCTTCTTTGTTCATTTCAATGTCACATGACCAAGGCTGCAGCCCACAGAAATGCACTATGCTTGGCCATCGGCTTTGCCCATTCAGACAGACTGCCTAAGGACTGACCAATGGGAAAGGTGTGTACCTGCATCAGAACCAATATGTGCTTTATGATCCCTTGAGTGACAATCTGAACAGCCAGTGAGAGCAAAGATATGGTGGACGTGAAGTCCACGTGAATGTTCAAAAACCTGATTGTCCAACATTAGGGGAACAAACAAGACGAGGGAAACAAACACTTGAAATTGTGTTTGTAGTTTCATGACAAGGATGAAACTGCTTGTAAATTGAAACGCATAACGGCTCAGTTGTGTTCACATTTTTATATAGGAGTCAGCGTCTACATCTACCCCTCCTTGATGTAGGTTGTAACAGTATGTATTGTATTTCCCGTTTTAAAAACCTTCTCTGCAAATGCCTTTTTCAACAGAGGTGCTGTGACTGTATTTCATTGCATGAGCAAGACTTGTGATGGATATCAAGGGTTAGTCTGGCTGTTTTCTAAGCCTTCTTGTTTTGGACGTGCTTTATTTTATTTTATGTTATTGTTTAGTTTTCTTCTTTTTTTTTTTTTTTGAGGGGGGGGTCAAGGTCGTCATCACCATGGAACTCCTCGGCCACACGCACACATTTCATGAAGGAACTCTTTATCATCTCTGTGAGCCCTTTTGTTTGTTTGTTTGTTTGATTGGTTCTTTTGGTATGGTTATCTTTCACAACAAGTTTGATGTGCTTCATAGACTAGTTTGGCCATGTTGATGCTAGACTGTTATGTTCTTTTTAGCTCTTTTTAATTGGATGATTGAGTCAGCCAATGAGAGCTACAGTGGTTCTTTCTCATACTCTGATTGGTTGTAGAAGGGAAAGCTAGAAAATAACCACAAGTAAGAGAAAATGTACAATAAATGAATATTACTAACGGTCCAGTCAAATGTAAGTCTGCCTCCTGGTGAGAGACTATTAAAATAGTCATAAAGAAAGGACCTAATCATGAAATTACAGTATTTTCATTTTAAGGATTTTGTTGCTTTGCTGTTGGATTTATTTTATGTATGTTCAGTTGTAATATTAGCTACTAGCAATGCAGTATTTGATGTACCCCAAACCTAGATGTCCGATATTTCACCACACAATAAAGTTGATCAAATTAAATGTGACAGAATCTATGACTGTAAGACAGTAGAGTTCTTCGCACAGTTAATGCTGAACTCTTAAGTCCAAATGCCCTCATAAGTGATATATATTTAAGGACTGAATACTCAAAATATTTGATAAACACTAGTTAGTATGCTATTTTTTTTCTTTGGAATTCAGCATTACTGTATGTTGATGACAGTGCAATGTCCATGTTACAGAGAAGCCTGGTGAGTTCCGGAACACTGTTCAGTCTGCGTCACTCACTCTGTCGATCATGTACATCAGTTAGTCAGCATCCACAGGTAGTGTTAATGTGTTTCAGGTTGTGTTATTGATATTTTGTGTTGTTTGCTACTGTGCTTTTTTTATTTCTCTCATTTTTGTACATTACATTGGTTGGCTTGTCTTTTTTAAGAGAGGAAGTCTTGTACAGAAGATGGTGTCATATGCTTGACTGACTTGCTGTCCTGGTCTGCAGTCGGTAAATCTAATAAAACACTAAAATGTGTCTCGGTCTACGGACTTTTCTTTAAATTAGTTTTCTCTCACACTTTTTTGTCTACAGGGATAAAATATGAAATATACAATTATGCCCTAGCACAAAATGTTTGTTGTTATTTTCTCAGATATTCATAAAGACAATCTGATGATTTTTGAACTATTCATTCAGAAGAGTTAGAACAGTAGACGCACTTGGTGATCTGACCTATAGGGGGCGCTACATCAGCTCAGTTAAATGTCCAGCAGGATGGACTTGTTTATGTTAATGGTATTTGGCAGATGCTTTGGTCCTAAGTGACTTCCAGTATAACACTACATTAGTTTAACATAATAGTTTCAAATAAAGTTGAAATGCCCTGAGGCATAATAAAGTTACTAAACCACAAAACATGAAACTAAGCAAACCCATGTTTTCTTTTAAACACAATTATTACGCTGAACTGACCTATTTTACCACAGCAATGAATTTATCCAACAGAATAATGTAAGATCAATGTGAAGCACCCACGTACTGAACCAGTAAGGCAAATGAACACATGGGATTTCCTGATGTCACCATTTCATTGTGATTCCATGACTGTTTCCATGACAGATAATCACGCAGCTAACAGTGTTGACAACAGTTATCAAACAATTTTCTTAAAGAAGGTTATGTTTAGGGACCAGTAGAACTTGGAGCTGAGTTGTATCATATGTTATGCTTTTAGATTAACCATGCTTTGTCAATACTATGGCACAACATTCATGTGCAACCGATGTACACAATAAAATCAAGTAAATCCAGCAGGGTTTTTTTTTTCCAGTGTGGCCTCTAATCATTCTTATCATTCATTTGAATTAGTCATTGAGTCATTATTGCTGATGCAAAGTAGAACATCTATTACCGAACATCAAGAAAGTAAATGGATATATTATTACGCATGCACGCACACACAGAAACACACACATACATGGCATGTATAAGTCGGGTGTTTGGTATTTTATTTCTACATACATTTTGATGTATTTTTGTCCATCCCTGATGGTCGACACAGCAGACGCTCGCTCATCAGAGGACCGCAGAGTGGGCAAGAAGGGATGTAAAGATGGATCATGGTATTCAAATAGCAAGGTGCTGAACCTCTTATGCTTTAGGCCAGAGTGGATTTGAATTTAAGTCAGGCTGCTAGGCCTAGGAAGCCAATGAAGATACTAACAGAGGAGTTACATGTGACCACCAGACATGCTGCATTCTTAATAATCTTTAATGGTCTCACAAGCAGGTGGGCCAGTTTACAATAAATAGCAATAGTCCAGATAGGAAAGAACAATACACAAGATGTGTGGCATATTGTGTCAGATAAGGTCTGATCTTCCGGATATTGTAAAGGATAAACCAACATGACTTGTAGCTGAAGCTATGCTCAGAGTAGGCTAATCGGTCAGGCTCATTGAAGATGGACCAAGCGCTGGATGTTTATTCTGTTGGGGAATAGCTGTATGAGCTGGAAACACCAAAAACTCAGTTTTGGAGAGATTGAGGGAGTTAATATTTCATCCACTGAAATATCCCTAAGGCATGCAGAAATCCAAATTCAAAAGTCATAAGGTGGAAAAGACAGGTAAAGCTGAGTAGCTATATCACCTGCAAAGCAGTGATATCCATGAGACTGAATTACCTCACCCGAGGAAGTGGTGTGAATAGAGAAAAGAAAGGCCCTAGATCCTTCAGGCACAGTGGTGAGGTCATCATGAGACTTGTCCTGTCCTGTCCTGGCCAAGACAGGCTGAATGAACGTCATTTGAATTATTCAAACCATAGTGGTTAATTGCAATTAATGTGGAGAGAATGTAATGGCATGGCGAAAACCACACTCCCAAGAACATTTGACATGACAGGAAGAAGAGAGACACGTCTTCACATTAGCTAAATATGTAGCAACCTTTCTTGATGTGTAACCCTTGCATCTCCAGGACTGAGTGCACAATGAATTATGTGAGACGCCGGCAGAATAAGCTAAGTGGATTGCAGAAGAGTGGATGGAATGGTTTTTATTTCTACGCCAGATAGAACTAGGCATTTGCAGAACACAACCGATTCGTTCTACTTTTCAGAGACTGGCTTTTCAGTGCTAAATTGTTTCGTCATGACAGCAGAACGACGTGGTTGGTTGAACGTCACATACGTAATGTGAGACGCGACGCAAGCAAAGAAGGATCTTCCGGTATCAACACTTGATCAGATGGTAGTGTCAAGGAGGTTTTTAGTTGACTGATTCGGCCAGGTAGACTATTACATAAACGCAAAGGGACGGTTACCAAAAAGACTGATGAGTGTTGAAAGATGGCGTTTCTTTTTCCAGTATCATTGCAAGAGGACAAGTCAAGACTGGTTGTGAGAAATTGGATACTTGCATGCTAAAAACAGATCAGTAGTCTGACAGACAATAAGACTTTGTTCAGCTAGCTAATCCTACAAATGTTACTAGCTACAGAATGGCAATACCTATATGTTTCTGTGCTAAAATCCACACTTAATTTTCAAGCTGTTTTTTGTCGTGTCGAGTTTCAATGACCTGAGTTATTTTCTGTGTAGCCTTGTTATTTGATACGCACGATTTACTTCTAACCTTCTTGTCTCAAGGATAACACCATCCATTTTAAAGGAGGACTGACCATTAACTAAGGTAGGCTAAACTAGAGAGTCGTGTTTATCTGTCATATAGGCAGTTTTATTAAATTGGGTGCAGGGAACATGCAGTAGCTAGCTGTCGTTGTTCATAAGGTCCAGCAGAATAATGAAAGTCACCTCGGCGAAAAAGAAGCCATTCTCCCACAAGAGGAATGGGATAACAGGCAACAAAGACAATCTTGAAGTGCTTGTGAAGTTAGAACGCTTGCCTCAAGTAGATGAACTTGTCGAGTGCAAAACCAAACGCCCTGGATACACAGAGGCTAGTGCTGGCTGTAGCCTTTCTGACAGAGTCCAAATTAAAGAAGAACCAAGTCACGATGAAACGCAGTCAATCAAAGAAGAGGCGACATCTGCAGAGCCCTGTCCTTCGGAACCTGTCTTTCCCAAGCAAGAACCGGGCTGCGAGACGTGGGCTATGCAAATAAAAACAGAGCCAGAATCTGACTTCGAGATCTCACCGTCAGGAGAGGAAGATCTAAGCCCTGTTAAGCGAGAGGATGAAGACATCAAGCTGGAGGCATCTGAGGATGGTAAAGCCTCGGATACAGGTAGGACTGAAGTGAATTCAGACTTCATGATTTCAGTTGAATCATCACAGACCAAACCTTAATACCCTTAGAGTCCAGGTTAACACAACTGTTAAAACATGTCCCATACACACTACACATTAAAAATCTCCTAATTTTCTAAATTATTGGAGTTTGTATGGAAACTTTCCAAGGGCTGCTTAGGGTCACCCAAGATGGAATTGTTATTGAAACAAACTGGCACAGCTTCTCTGACAAAGACAAAACATTCTCTTAATTTAAATGCATAGAAGGACTTTCGTGCTCTTTCATGAGAACGTGTGTGTGTGTGTGTGTGTGTGTGTGTGTGTGTGTGTGTGTCCATTTATCTATTCAACTTTAAATAAAGAAATGAATGTGAATAGGCTATAAGTGTATACTCGTGACTAACCTCATCCTTTCCCTCTTCTCTCACAGTCCACTCTGGTCAGTTCTTCCCGTGTCCACACTGCTCCATGTCCTTCACCGATTGCTCCTACCTGGACAAGCACCTGAAGTGGACCCATCAGCTGGAGTACCATGCCCTGCTGGAGAAGCAGGCGGCAGAGGAGCCAGAGGGCCTCCGCCAGATGGTCCAGTGCCCCGACTGCAGTAGCCGCTTCTTCACCCTGCGCCAGCTTCAGGCCCACGAGCGTCAGGCGCACCCCAAGCCCCTGGAGCCGCCGCCCCGCAAGCGCCACACCTGCCCACAGTGCGCCCGCTCCTTCCACTACCTGGCCAGCCTCCAGAAGCACTGTCGGCGCTGGCACCGGCTGCAGACGGTCAGCAGCGACGGGCAGCTGAGCTGCGCCCGCTGCGGGAAGAGCTTCGCCGGCACGTGGGGCCAGGGCCCGCACCACTGCCCGCCGCCAGGAGCCCCGGCCGAGCCGAGAGACGAAATGGACGACGCGAAGGCGGACAGCGAGGGTCCGGCCGCGAGGAGCCCTGATTGCAAGGAGCTGCTCTTCCGGTGCCCCAGCTGCGGTAAGGGCTACCGGACGGTGCAGAAACATCTTGGCACGCTGGGCCTCGACACCGGCCGGCCGCGTCGCGGTGCTCGACTCGCGGTCGGGCGCCACGACAACAGCAGCCTGCACAAGCACGCGCGCATCCACACGGGCCTCAAGCCCTTCGCCTGCCCGCATTGCGCCAAGCGCTTCGGCCGCATGACGCACCTCAACTCGCACCTGCTCACGCACACGGGCCTCAAGCCCTTCCCGTGCGGCCAGTGCGGCCACAGCTTCAGCCACCGCACCGAGCTGCGCAACCACCTGCGCAGCCACTCGGGCGAGAAGCCCTTCCGCTGCGGCGACTGCGGCAAAGGCTTCGCCGTCATGGGAAACCTCCGTGTGCACCAGCGCACGCACAGCCAGGTGATGGTCATTTTGATACCAAGATTTAAGTAGTATAAGTAATATATATAAAAGAGTGTATATATATATATATATATATATATATATATATATATATATATATATATATATATATATATATATATATATATATATATATATATATATATACTCTTTTGATCCCGTGAGGGAAATTTGGTCTCTGCATTTATCCCAATCCGTGAATTAGTGAAACACACTCAGCACACAGTGAACACACAATGAGGTGAAGCACACACTAATCCCGACGCAGTGAGCTGCCTGCAACAACAGCGGCGCTCGGGGAGCAGTGAGGGGTTAGGTGCCTTGCTCAAGGGCACTTCAGCCGTGCCTACTGGTCGGAATTCAAACCGGCAACCCTCCGGTTACAAGTCCGAAGCACTAACCAGTAGGCCACGGCTGCCCCCAGAGAGACCCAGTAATAGTGGACTACACTGATTAGTGGCAACCTGGCAATCCGGAGCAGATAGCTACTGACGCAGCCATGCAGAACAGTGAAACACTGCAAAGTCATAATATTCCCGCTTATCTCTAAATACAGTCACACACAGATATACACAGGGACAGCACAGATATCATACAGTCACACATACAATCATACTTTTAGTATCAAAGTGACCTATTAATGAGAAATGCAGAACATTAAACCACATATTGGAATATTGGACGTAATGTTCTATTCCACTTTCTCTCACAGGAGAAGACGCACCAGTGCGGCGAGTGCGGAAGGCAGTTCGCCGACGCCAGCGTGCTCAGGAAGCACCTCCGCGTGCATCGGGCGGTAGGCCCGCGACCACTGCACGGCTTCCTGCGTAAGCGCTTCACGCGCGTGGCCCACCTGAAGAACCACCAGCGCACGCACACCGGGCGAATGGTCATTTTGCGCGAAGATTTAAGTAGTATAAGTAATATATATAAAGAGTGTATATATATATATATATATATATATATATATATATATATATATATATATATATATATATACTCTTTTGATCCCACGTGAGGGGAAATTTGGTCTCTGCATTTATCCCAATCATTGAATTAGTGAAACACACTCAGCACACAGTGAACACACAATGAGGTGAAGCACACACTAATCCCGGCCGCAGTGAGCTGCACCTGCAACAACGGGCGCCGGGGAGCAGTGAGGGGTTAGGTGCCTTGCTCAAGGGCACTTCAGCCGTGCCTACTGGTCGAATTCAAACCGGCAACCCTCGGGTTACAAGTCCAAGCACTAACCAGTAGGCCGGCTGCCCTAGAAGACCCAGTAATAGTGGACTACACTGTTAGTGGCAACCTGGCAATCAGAGCAGATAGCTACTGACGAGCCATGCAGAACAGTGAAACACTGCAAAGTCATAATATTCAGCTTATCTCTAAATACAGTCACACACAGATATACACAGGGACAGCACAGATATCATACAGTCACACATACAATCATACTTTTAGTATCAAAGTGACCTATTAATGAGAAATGCAGAACATTAAACCACATATTGGAATATTGGACGTAATGTTCTATTCCACTTTCTCTCACAGGAGAAGACGCACCAGTGCGGCGAGTGCGGAAGGCAGTTCGCCGACGCCAGCGTGCTCAGGAAGCACCTCCGCGTGCACACGGGCGAGCGTCCGTACCACTGCACGGCCTGCGGCAAGCGCTTCACGCGCGTGGCCCACCTGAAGAACCACCAGCGCACGCACACCGGCGAGCGGCCGTACGCCTGCGGCGAGTGCGGCAAAAGCTTCGCCCAGTCCGGCGACCTCACCAAGCACCGGCGCACGCACACGGGCGAGAAGCCCTACGCGTGTCCCGACTGCCCACGGCGCTACAACAACTCCGGCGACCTGGGCAAGCACCGGCGCAGCCACACGGGCCAGAGGCCCTACACCTGCCAGGAGTGCAGCAAGGGCTTCCTCATGGTGCACCACCTCAAGACCCACATGCGCACGCACACCGGCGAGAGGCCGTACCTGTGCCCGCACTGCCCGCTCACCTTCAGCCGGGCACACCACCTGAGTGGGCATGTCCGCAAAAGCCACTGAGGGACGAGTGGCTGGCCAAGAGCAGCGGTTATCCTGATGTTACGGACACCCAAGGACGGAAGAACAGAGAAATGCATCCTATTTGGACAGATTCAAGACTGTGTGTTAAATGCACCCTTCAGTAGGTTATGACTGACACTAATACCACTGAAATAAACTTAAACAACAGTGACAATTAATCCATGAAGTGATCACTGACTAGATTGCTGATAAGCAATTTCACTGTCCGTTGCTGACCATCACTGACCGTCCATTGCCATTGTAGTAGGGCAGTGGTGGCTTAGGATGTAGAGGAGTCGTCCAGTAACTGGATGATTACTGGTTTGAACCCTACTTCTCCTGACCCTGTCAAAATGTCCTTAAGGAAGACACTGAACTCCAAACTGCTCCCGATGTACAGGTTGGCCTTGCCTTGCACGGCAGCCTCTGCCATCAGTGTATGAGTGTGTGTGAATGGGTTAATGTGAGACATTGTAAAGCGCTTTGAGTGCTCGTAGGAGTAGAAACGCGCTATATAAGTGCAGTCCATTCACAATTCTGTGTCCTGTCTGATCACAGATGTTCTAGGCCTTTCCTAGTCCACTGACGATGGAAGGTGAGATTTGGTGGGATGCCGGTAACGGTCATCACCAATGAAATGGAAAGTGGATTGAAAATGTAAATTCACAGATTTACGATGATTTACAATGCCGTTACGTAAACTAAGTAGATTAGGCTTGAGGTCAACTTCCTCACATTTTTGGTGTTGCTTTTTATTGCCCATCGCTGCATGACGGTGATCACTTTGAATACCAAAGTACTGATTGTTTTAAAATATCACATTTGGAGATGATTGTTAATTTGCCACATAGCAAGATACTTTTGACTGACTTAAAGCTTGATACGTCAGTCATCCTAGTGATCAACTGTCATTTCATATACCGTTCACATGGCTAAATCCTTATGATTAATGTTGAGATATGACATCCAAGGCTTTGATTACAGTGTGCTTCATATAGCAGGTAGTATCCAAATGATGTGTAATTTATTCCTGACAGGCTGGGGTAGAAAGAGAAGTGATGACTGTGTTAATTCATTAATTATTTTTATTGTATCTATGCTCATGAAATTAATAAATATGAAAGGCTGGAAAGCTTTCTGTACAAACTCTTTCTCGTTCTTGTTTCACATTTATTGTTTACAAAGCAACCAGGATTGTCATGTATTTGGTATTTGTCAATTAATTGACACAATGGATTTAGGTGAGAGTCAAAGTTGTAATGCTGCTCTTTTCTTAACCCTAGTTATATTGAACCATAGACCTTATGCAGTGAGACTTAATTTAACTCTGAAGAGCAATGTGCATAGTCAAGGAATGAACGAAGTGCTTTGTTTATGTTATCTGCTGAGTTGACCCAGTGATGTTTGCACTTAAAACCTTGCTCTATAGCCAATAGACTTTTAGACTTTGCACTTAACCCATCATTCAAATTAGGGAACAAAGTCAGTCACTGTCTATACTATATACAAAAGCACTGATTCACTGATGAGTGGCCCAATCATGAAATAAATTCTGTGGATATTTAAGACATTTAATGTTAAAATGTGTTATCTCATCTGTTCATTAAACTGTTAGTTTAAGAGGTGTGGTAAAGGGCCTGTCTCCTTATTTTTTTCCAGATGAGATGGGAAGATGAGGATAATCTCATTAGTCTGATATATCAGCTGTGCATCTCTTCAAATTTGCTATTTTGAAGTAAATACCTCCATTCTTCTCAAATCAAGCAAAACAAATGAATTGCATGCTTATTAGCCTCTACTGTTTTGATAGGCTAAATACACATTAAATAGGCCAATCATAAATATGATTAGTTACTAGGCTTCACTGATAATATTTATTTCATGCTGTAATAGGCTCAGTCCTGAAGCTTATGATTGTTTGTGTTAATGTTAAGAGCAATTCCTGATTATATAGCTTTCTGTGCTATGCAATTAAGACCTCCTGATATTAAAAGGAAAATAACGTTGCTCAGTTTGGCAACAAACTCACCTACACCCTCAGATGTTCTCTCAAACATCCTCTCTCCCAACGACTAGACGGAGATGGATCACTCGGTCAAGGCCCCAAAACAAGCCTGTCTCGGTTAATTCATGTGGAATTGGCCTATTATTTTTATGTCTGTGATTACGAGGACAGGGCCGTAACTGGCACTCCAACACAGATAACAAAGATGTATTTAGAGCTAAATAATATTGAGTGTACCTTTGTTTAAAGCTAGAATCAATACTTCTTAAAGCGTGTCCATTTTTCATTTACTAGGCCTGATGTCTTCGTGAGGGGGAGGGTTGAAGAGATAAATGGGCACAGTGTATTCTTTAATTCTCTCTCTCTCTCTCTCTAGTGTGTGTATGTTGCCGTAGTCATAATAATTGTTGGAACAGCGCGGTTCGTAAAGATCGGGCGCAGGGGTGAGCGGGCCATACAAAGAAAGGTAATAGATTTTAAAAATTGAGATGGATTGCGCACCAAATGTGCTTTTGGTTGTTTCGATGGAGCACTGAAGGAAGATGGACAGTTCGAGTTCAGGTCATCAGGGGGGAAAAGAGAATATGCATCCTCCAAACATGAGGGCAAATGCCGATGGAGATTTTTTTAACGGCACGTCACCGTCCTTATGCTTACAATCATATTGGGCGGATGTGACACCGTCTGTCCCCTTGAGCTGCCTTAATGCAGATAAGTTGCCCTGCCGGGGCCGTCGCCAGGGAGTACTAATGGGAGTAGTTCCTTCTTTGTGGCACCAGGGGGAAACAGATAGCTGTCCACCGAGACATCTGGGAATTTAAAGTGAGAAGCGGTGCCATCTGTTTCTCTGGCTTTCTCTTTCACACACACACACGCCGCTCTTTGATCGGGCCTGAGGGCACACAGGGAGCATGTTACACCTTCCACAACGAACCTCTCCAAGAATAAATAAGCATGTGTTTTGGGGGGAAGTGGGAGTTAGGGGGTTGGCAGCCATGCTGTTTGTTCAACATACCTTGTGTGGTTTTAAAAAAAGCATCTCCTTTTGTTACGCTGGAGATATGTACGGTATGGTCTGTAGTATTGAGCTATGTAACTGTGTGTCTATTTCAAGGCCATATGAATTGTTAAATGTGACCTTTAAGAGTCGTTTTCCATATTTCAGTCAGTAGACCTACCTTTGACCTCTTGGTGTTTAGGCCTACGATGTTTGTAGTGATAAGTTGTAATGGGATATAACAGAAGGCATATCAAGAGTAAAGGGGAAAACATATTGCATTTTATAAGTACTATATAGGCCTATATCAACAAGGATGTCACATGTTATCTGAAATGACCTACAAAAACATTTTTTGTTTTGACTGACAGCCACTAGGCTTTTGGGCTCAGGGCGAAAATTGAATTACTCCAACATTGGATTCTATAAAAATCTGGTCTGTCTGGGTTTTTTTTCTCCCCTTTTCTCTTGTCTGTTTTTTGTCGGCGTGCCATGGATATAGTGTGTGTAATTTGCGCCATCCAATTTTCGCCATATTTACAGTCTGTGCTTTTGTCAATTTGGCAAGGAGGAACACGTTGCTGAAGAGCTGTGGCGGTGTCACCGGTGTCGTCACGCTACGCCGCCTCGGGCACCGTGCGGCCCTGGGGGTCAGTGTGTGTGGGAAGAGCGCAGCGTCTGCTGGGGGCCTGAAGGGGCTTTGCGATGCTCCGCTCCGTGTCCCTTTGGGCTCAGGCCAGCCCAGATCCACTTCTCTCATTCATGAAGGGGTCAAACGCACAGGTCAACACACCACTTTCTTTTTTTATGGTCCTTATAAACACCTCTTGTGTGTGTGAGAGAGAGAGAGAGAGATGGAGAGTACTTGCACGCTTGTATTTGTGCTTGTTTGTTTGTGTGTGTGCGTAAGTGGTGTGTGGGTATAGATAAAGTGGCATATCATTTTGATGCTGCTGTTTTTTCTTTTTCAGAAAAAGAGACACTAATGGCTGGAGCTTTGATTGCGTGCTTAAATGGCCCAGAGCTGTGATGGAGAAATTCCCCTCTTCGATCTCTTATGAAGAGGCACTGGGCAAGTGGTCCAGGTAGTGACAGTGTGTTTATGTGTGAGGGTGTGTGGGTGTGTGGTACGGGGGGTGGGGGGTTAATAGTTAACAGAAGTGAATGGAGGAGTTTGTCATTTGCATTTGCCCTGCAAACCCACACACAAACAAACCCAACTCTCTTTATATATCAGCCTTTATTGCTGACCACTTCAACCCTCTCCTCTAGTCCTTCCGCAGAAATCAAAGGTAACTCTTTTAGGCTTCTGCAGCTGCTATGTCACGGCGATGCGACCACTCCAAGCCCCCCCCCCATCTCTCCTTGTCCCCTCCTCACTATCCCTCTCTCCTCTCCTCTCCTCTCCTCTCCTCTCCTCCGCCCCCAGCCTAACCTTTTGCTCTGTCTGTCTATTTAGCGTGGCGATAGAGCTGTGGAGGGAGAGGCAAGCTGACAGTGAGCGCACCCCTGCTCAGTAAATATGAACTGCACCCAACAGACAGCCTCATTTATCACAGGGGAAAGAGCGGCAGAGGGAGGGAGAGAGGGAGGGAGAGAGGGAGAGAGAGAGAAGGAGGAGGAGGAGCGGATAGAGTGGAGACGGGTGGAGGAGGCAAGGATTTGTGGGAATGAAGAGGAAGAGGGAGAGGAAGAGTGGAGAGGCGAGGAGAAGGCCGCAGAGGAAACGGGGAGCTTGTGAAGGATGTGGTTGAACTCGTGGTGGAGGAAAGGGGCAAAAGAGAAGATGGAGGTGGAGGATGGAATAGAGAGTTACTGCGTGTGGTGGTGTAGAGACCCAGAAGCACAAAGGATATAGAAACACAGTTAACAAACATGGAAGTAAAAAATAAATTAAGATGACTTGCAAAGAGTGTAGAACCACCCTGATGAATAACATACAATGGAACAAATGCAATGAAGCAAATGCTCACATGAAGCAAAAAGAATGAAGGAGGAATAGTTTTGTTACGCCTGCCATAATTAATTCCATAGGGCATGCGAAGGCATGACGAGTTTAAGAGAAAAAGTAAACATGAACAAGGATGTATGAACAAAATGATGTTTTATTTATAAATCAAAATAAAAGTTCAGACGAGAAGGTGCCGGAACAATGGACAGTAACAAAACTAAGTATGAAATAAACCAAATTAAAAGTAAAAGCTAAGACACAAACACCCTCAACCAATAGGGAGGATGATTGCCGACCCCGGCCCACACTGGCACATAGACCAGTATTTGTAATCTCCGACACATGCTACAAAGAAACCACTCTCCTCACTGGGAGCAGATTTGCCGACCCAGGCACACACTACATCAAAGTAGTTTTTATTTTCGATCCCGAACACACTACAACAGTAGTTTTTAGGCATGAGCAGATCTAATGACCATGCAACCACTATCACACAGCTAAAGCAGCTACGGACACACACTCAACACAATACAACACAACACAATACACGCAGCCATCCACAGTTCCCACAACCACAGATCTGCTGTTGGGCCCAAAAGCCCTGTCCCGACGCCATCTCGAGCCCTCTAGGCGGGGATCACATTAGCCAGCGGCAAGCCGCAGGTTTTCTATATTTCTCTATGGTTCGGCAGCGGAACGGTGGCAACGCTGGCGTAACGCTAGCGTTGAAGAAGCTGAGCGTTGA
The DNA here is from genome assembly GCF_017589495.1 of Alosa alosa. Lineage (NCBI taxonomy): Eukaryota > Metazoa > Chordata > Actinopteri > Clupeiformes > Clupeidae > Alosa > Alosa alosa. Next base: position 5,058,746 of record NC_063201.1, read on the forward strand.
ACTTGGTTCAACTTTCAAAGCGCAATGCGAGCGTATTCAAGGCAAACCATTTGTGTTACCATAGGAACGAAATAGAACTTATTATGGTCTGAGTGTTCTGTTACGATTGCCGCTGCCGCTTGCCGCTGGCTAATGTGATCCCCGCCTTAAGGGCTGCCCAATCAGCCCAGCCAAGAACTCTATTTCCGGCAATCAAGAAGGAGGTGGGTAGCCTTACCCACCTCCTTCTTGATTGCCGGAAATAGAGTTCTTGGATAGAGTTAATAGAGTTCATTGCATTTGTTCCTTGGCCCCGCCCACCTAGATCTTCTTTCAGGGAGATCTAGTCTGGAACACCATAGTTCATAACCGTTTTCCTCAGATCTAGTCTGGAACACCATAGTTCATAATCTTTTCCCTCAGATCCCTCAGATCTAGTCTGGAACACCATAGTTCATAACCTTTTCCCTCAAACAAGAAAAATGTCAGGCCAATCAACGACGAGAGGGGAAGACGAAACCGAAACTTATTGTGATGAACAGTAGCAGCAACACCTCCAAACATCAGAAAATGCATTTGGAAAAATTCTGAAATTTATTTACAGCAAAGGTAGACCCACATACATTGTTTCCTGACTGTCGATGCTGTTTATTGTCAGTTTGTAAAGTTTAGGCGAAGTAGGAAGTAACGTTAAGAATCTCTGAGGATCAATGTGATTGGCATAAGGCTGACCAATCGCCCATTGTGATGCAAGTGTTGGAAGTGAATCCCAATCGTGAGTCACCAGACTCTATTCACTTCGTGAATGAGTTTGGATTTTTCCAGGCTAGGAGGCGGGACCTGAATACAAGAAAAGCAGAACACACACAGACAGACTGCAGCTGCAACATTCTACGGCCGCATAGTATAGGCCTAGTGATGTTTTATAATGTATATGGACAACTTTTTCATACCATTATCTAATCTGAATGGGCCTAGCTGTTTTCGGTTCTACGTCAGCCCTCTAGAAACAGTAATGGTTCCATAAATAGTTTTTCCATTTGAAGAGAAGCCTGGATGAAGAGCACTGTGCAGAACCATCAGAGAAAGTCATCAGCTTGACAGACATTTTTGGTTGTGACACCCACAAACACTTATAGCACTCACAAAGAACCATGTCTCTGTTTTACACCTGGTCCCCATAGTCTGTATGGTTGATATCTTTCTCTGGCTTACATCCCTAACTGCACTTTTCAGTGAAATGATTGATTTAGCTGATTATTTCATGACTGCCATGACCAAAGACACATAACAGCGTGACAATGTCACTGACATCAGGGAGGTATGCTTGGGGAAAGAATATTGACCATTGTATCTTCAGCAGTGACTAATCTTAAATAATATTATTCAAATCCAAAAAGACCACATGTTTTTACTTTGAGGTACACTTCATTGTATCTGTTTTAAAGGTAACTTCAAAGTCTCTTATGAAAAGGACTATAAATGGACAGTAACCATTGATTTTTATAGGGGCACTTATCTAAAGGTAAAAAAGACATAGCTTGAAAGAATGGAAGAGCATTGATTTGATACTTAATTTTGAAAGAGCAATAAAGTACAAAGTATATGGATTTTTAAAAGATAATTTGTGTCACATCTAAGGATCTTGATCTCTTAATCTCGATCTAAGGACCGAGGATCTGTACAGAAAAGTAACAGATACCTTACGCTTTTGCACTTTCCTACAATCATTTTATTTGTTAGATTGAATGTGAGTTTGTGTGTATATTTATTATCTGGGGTTTTTTGTACTCTCTACAGCAGAATTTTGGTCAAAAATTAATTATATAATTAAATGCTACTTACTTACTGACTGACTAGACACACACACTGACAATTACGTCAGGCCCCAAAAAACAAACCACCACCTGACTAGTCACCATGTTGTCTTTCTTCCACTGGATCTCCTATTTGGGCTGTTGCACACTCACATCAACTCCTAGAGAGGATGCTGAGATGTTAGCTGCAGTCACACAGCTTTTTGTATAAGTCAGTGTTTTGAGTGTTTTCTTATCATTTAAGTCGTATTGTTTTATAATCTTGGGAGCTCATACTATTATTGCAATTCATTACCAAACTATTCCTCTTGTGAGTTGGATATAGGACACAGAATCCCCTGGACAATTCTAGAGCAGTCTGAACCAGGCCCGTAAATAAAAACAGGGAGAGAATGGTGCCTCAATGGAAGCCATTGGATGCTCATAAAACGCATAAAATGTCCCCTGTGTATTCCCTCAATCCCTCTCGTTCTCTTGTTCTCTACATATATTCAGCGTGTTGTTTCCCTGCTGCTCTCAGGGAAATGGACTCTGCTCTTGTGTCCATCACCTTCTCTTTTCCTCCAGACTCTCCATCTCCTATACTTACCTGTCTGTCTCCCACACAACCTCCCTCTATTCATACCTCCATCAGTCTCTCTCTCTCTCTTTCTCTCTCTTTCCCTTCTTCTCCACCTCCCACAGTCAGACAGCAGAGAGAGAGGATGATGTGTGACAGATGCTATCTTTCGATCTTCTGTCAGTAAGATTAATATTGACACAGTGTGTTTCTTACCAGAGGCTTGTTGACTCTGTGTTTTGTGCGTTTGTTTCATTTATTCTGGGCTGGGGCACTTTTCTTAAGAATCAGACAATAACTGATGTGGCTCCCTAAACAGCAGCGCCAAGTGTAGTAGGGACTGGCTTTACTGGTTCTATATGGGACTATCTTTAGGTCACCATGGAGATGGAGTAGTGTGCTGTGAAGCTAGTTGCTGTTGTGACAGCTCCTCACCATAGGGAAAGCAGAAACAGCAGGACTGCCCTGAAGGTTAAGTATTATCGAGCCTTGCTATTAACTTCTGTGCTTAAACAGAATGTCACTGTACTGTATGTCACAGTTTCTGTAGCAGGCGACAGATATACTATTTAATTACTCCAACACATGTCCTACAGGTCCCTGGCAGTGGTGAGTGCAGCCAGTCATCATTTTTAATTCCAGATGAATAACTGGCTCGATTGAGCTTCCCTGCTATCTCCGCTAAAAATAGTAGCCTATGGTAAGGCTTAAATTAGTCCATGAGTTATGTTCCGGGTGAGACTGAGAGCTTGATCAACAAGGAACTGAGTCACGCGGAGTGAAAGAAAGTTTTATCAAGGTAAAAGGGCAAAAACAATGGGCAGAAAGAGATAGTGTTGGGGAGACGCAAGGCCGTCGGGGGAAACAGTTGTCGCTGGAGACTTTTATTGACTTTTTTCCCTCTTCAATCGCACGTGACTGGAGCGCGCGCGGGGGCCAACAGATAAATTCACAGAGAGGGGGACTGAGGGAGGGAGAGAAATGAGAAAATAAATTACTCTGGAAAGATATGACGATAGGCTACACGCGGCTTTAAATCTAAAAGGGAATTCGCGACACACTCGACCAATTTGTCACTGCGCTTTTTACCTCTTTCCATTTCTTTTTTCTCTCTCCTTTTGTGGTGGACTTACCTCTCCCTATTATTTTTCATCCCTTCAGTAGTCTAATACCCCTAATTTACCATACTTTTAGCATGTCTTCAATTCTTCCTCCACTTCTCCGATTTGTATTTTGTCTGATTTGGTAGAATTTTTATTTATGTCTGCAATGTCTCCAAACTCCAGATGCAATTTTTGTGATACCCCGCCACCACACACAAACACACACACAAACAGTGCAATGCTATGTCACGTTAAAACATCCATACAACATGCAGTTCATGTCTTTGTTTATGGCAGTATACAATGTATAACGAATCTATAAATCCATCTTCCCAATCCATCAGTCTTTTGATCTGTAACTACAGCGTAGGATCAGTGTCGCGCCCCACCCCCTAACATCATCAGACCCACAGACAGAGGGAAATGAGATGCAACGAAAAAATGAGGGGGGACCCAAAGTGAAGGATAGCTGGAAATGGGGGTAGAGAGAAAGAATGGAGAAATAGAAAAGAAAGAAAGCGCAGTCTTAAAGTATACCCCCCTCTTTTATTTAATTTAGACGCCAGGCGAAAATCGATCCTGCCATTCGATACGCAATCCGAATCAAGGCGAATTAAGCGGGCGGAAATTAACTCTGAAAATATTTTTGATGGAGTGGCTTGTAGTCTCTCGGCCAAATGGACTGCAAAGTGGAACAAATGACAGGGGCCTAGTGGTGGAGACAGCGCCGCTCCATCTTCCATTAGGCCGTAATGGGATAGGTCCAGCCCCCTAGCTCGACTCGGCTGCATTAATCAAAACAGCCGCTATATGAAGATTTATGGTTCTCCCCGCGTCGCCGCTCCACTCCAGCGCCGCTCAAGCTGAAGCCAGTTCTTCGGTGTGTGTGTGTGTGTGTGTGTGTTTGTGAGTGAGAGAGAAAGAGTGAGACAGAGGGAAATAGAGAGCGCGAGTTCTCCCTCTCTCTCCCTCTCCCCCCTCTCCTTCTCACACAAATAAACACACACACACACACACACTACCCCGTGTGTATACACAAACAGACGCAGGTCTCGCTCTCGCACACTCGTGCCGTTGTAGTGGGAGACTGTGTAATCCTATCTTGTCAAATATTGGATGCGTGTCATATTCCCGTCTCTTTCTCTGTCGTTGACACATGTTTTAATCCAGGGCCCGGATCTACATAGCGTTTGCCGCTGCCTGTTTGAATCAACACCTGCAAGTCACGCTTTCCTTCTCTTTTGACTGTGAAGGCACATTTTCCCTTAAATCATACAATGATCATATTTATTTGGCCATCCTTTTTAAAGCTGCTTCTGCATTGAAATTCCTGCATAGTCACGTGGCAACCCTATGACATTGACAATTACGTAAGAATACGAATAAGACTATACACTATACAAATAATAGGCTACTATTACAAACTGGATATCCATACAAAAATACATTTACTTTTTTATCAACAGAAGCTACATATTCTCTGGATTTGATTCATTGATAATTGATGATGTAACATGTATGAAGGTGTTGCTGTCTGTGACTAGAGCATTCTGGAAACTTCCCACGAACTTTGATGATAGGAACTGCACTTGCCCAAGAGTGGAGAGACAAACAGTTTGAGAGGCAGTCTGTCAGTGTGTGTGTGTGTATGTGTGTGTGTGTGTGTGTGTGTGTGTGTGTGTGTGTGTGTGTGTGTGTGAGAGAGAGAGAGAGAGAGGGAGAGAGATGGGATGAGTGTGGATGGGGAAGTTTCTGCAAGGGCCACCAGGGGAGTAGCATGATTCTTTTCAATTACACTCCTTTCTCCTCTCAGGTCCCAAACTTTTCACACTCCTCTGCTGCTCTCAACCCCTCCACCACCTCCACCTCCACCTCCACCTGTCTCTGACCCGAGTCTCATCTCAATATACGCTCCTCTTTCTCTCTGTTTGACACTTCTTCTCCCTCTCATCTTATTCTCCCTCTTTCATTTATCCCCCCCAGCTCCGCTCTTCCACTTAAACAGCCAAACACACATGGAGACATCTATATATCCCTCCATCCATCTCTCCTTCCCTTCCCCCTCACCACCCCCCTTTCCTTTCTTTACTTTTCTTTCTTTTCCTGCACAGAGGGGAAGCTGGCTGCCAGTTTTAGTCTGCTAGAGGGTTTATTTAAATTAGAAACGCTTCAATCTCCTCACCCCCCTCCTTTTCTTCTCTCTCTCCCTCTCTCTCTCTCTCTCTCTCTCTCCTTTTCTCTCCTACTACACCCCCGTCTCTCTCTCTCTCTCTCCTTTTCTCTCCCACTACACCCCCTCGTCTCTCTCTCTCTCTGGTGATTCCTCCCTACCTTGAGAAGCCTCCTGAGTCCAGGCATCGCGGGGCAACTGTGTTTGTTGCTGGAAGGAAGGAAGAGGGAGGGGTGGAAAGAAAGAGAGAGAAAGAGAGAGAGAGAGAGAGAGCAGTGGTGGAGGAAATGAGAGAGTGGCTACAGATGAGGAGTGCTGGGAGTGCACAGGCAGCCACAGGGAGCCATCAGCCACAGGAGATGGGCCCCACCTGCCTCCCTCTCCTCCTCCACCTCCTCCTTCTCCTCCTCCAGCACCTCCCTCTCCTCCTCCTATCCTCCACTCCTCTCCCACCTCCCCTCCTTCTCTCTTCTTCCACCTCCTCCATCTCTCCTCTCCAATCTCTCCTCTACTCTTTCTCCTCCATTCCTCTCTCTTTCCTCGATCCTCCTCCATTCCTCTCCTCATTTTTCCTGCCTCCTCCTCCTCCTCTCCTCCTCCACCTCCTCTCCTCCTCCATTCCTACCTCTCCTCCTCCACTCCTCCTCTCCTCCTCCACCTCCTCTCCTCCTCCATTCCTACCTCTCCTCCTCCACCTCCTCCTCCTCCTCCACCTCCTCTCCTCCTCCACCTCCTCTCCTCCTCCATCATCACCTCTCTCCTCCTCCTCCTCCTCCTCCTCCTCCTCCACCTCCTCTCCTCCTCCTCCCCTCCTCTCTCCTCCTTCCTCTCCTCCTCCACCTCCTCCTCCTCCTCTCCTCCTCCTCCACCTCCTCTCCTCCTCCATTCCTACCTCTCCTCCTCCACCTCCTCTCCTCCTCCTCCACCTCCTCTCCTCTCCTCCACCTCCTCTCCTCCCCTTCCCCTCCTTTCCTCTTCCACCTCTATGTCTCCTCTCCTCCTCCACCTCCTCTCATCTCCTACTCTTCCTTCTTCTCCAGTTCATCTCCTAGCTCTGCTCCTCTACCTCTCCTCCTATTTCTCCCCTTTCTCCTCCCCCTCTCCTCTTCCTCTTCCACCGTCTCTCCACCTCCTCTCCTCCTTCTCTCTATATCTGTGTATTCATCAATCTGTTCATGGAATGTGCTTCCAAATATTTTGAGAAAAGATTTCCATACCGGTATTTTCTCTTGTGAAGAAATTTGAGTACTCAGTCTTAGTCAGTATTAATCTCTCTGGTTTCTTTTTTATAATTCCGCACACTTTGATATTCATGCTATTTTGTATCTATCCCTGTGTGTGTGCAGGTGTGTGTGTGTGTGTGCAGGTGTGTGTGTGTGTGTGCAGGTCTGTGTGTGTGTGTGTGTGTGTGTGTGTGTGTGTGTGTGTGTGTGTGTGTGTGTGTGTGTGTGTGTGTGTGTGTGTGTGTGTGATGTCAGATTTCAATTGCGTCTTACTGCTATTTACCTGCCCAAGGACTGCATATGGAAATTACTCGATAGCTAAATCCTGCACAAAACATATTTCCCTCAATTCATTTTGTACATGGTCACCATAAGAAGTCAATGTAATAAACATAAAAATAAACATAAGCTTTACTTTTGTTTAGACCTGTTTGTGGTTTGTTTTCTTTATTTGCTTGCTTACGTGTCTGTTTGTACTTGTCCAAGTCTAAGATTTAGCACTGAGGCTGTGGTGCTACAGCTTAGCTGTTGAAAGGGAATCCCTCTATCTCCTCTACTCTCTCTTCTCATAAACCCCTTTCACTCTCTTAGCCACACACACACACACACACACACACACACACACTCCTCTGTCAGTCATTCTCCAGCACGTGCCTGCATGGCTGGCATAGGTCGGTCAACCCCACTAATCACGGCTGTAAATAATGACCCTGTAGTTTTTCCTCTTGCTCATGCAATCCCCCAACCCCCCTAATCCTCCACTCAGCCGAGCCCTCTGTGCCCCCCGATACCCCCCCACTTATACCCCCCCCCCCACACACACACACACACATACTCACTCACACACACACACACACTCTCACACACCCTCCTCCTCACACACACACACACACACCCCTCTCCCATTAACATGCAATTATTCCCGTGGCCCTACGCTGCCATGGCCGACATGGCATGGGGGGAGGTGGGGAGTGATGATGACGGAGCCTTTAATGACTGGCTGACACGGGCCACGCTCACACAGCACGACTTCATTACGCAAAGCCTCCTGGTCTGCACGGCCACCGCCGCACGGCGACAGCAGTGCCTCTCCGTTGTCACTGGCATGACAGGTGTGCGTGACTTAAAGTCTGAATTCTCACATTCTTGAAGGTGCTACTCCGTGGGATTGGGATTTCAGATTTTCTGGTTTGGTCTGCATGGAGTTTAGATATTTTGTTCTAATATTTATATTCATCCTAAGATACCTTGTGTAATATTGTAGTCTGTATAGGCCTAGTAAGTAAACATAAATATGAGGTTCAAAATGTTAAGCATACAACTACTCTATAATACAAATAGTATTAGTACAGTATTTCATTCTCACTTTTCTTGTCTCTCTCATTACTTAACAACAACCTCTAAGAGATTACAGATGGAAAAAAAGGTTTCCATATTATGCTTCATACATATGAGATCTTCACACTTACATGTCAGAAAATGCTAGACTCTTCAATATTTAACAGCAATTCTTTTGCCTACCCAGTATCCCCTCAGCTTTCCATACGTAGAGAGCACAAACGAGTTACAGTTAGTCATCCACACCTGCCAAAGTACTAAGTAACCTATCATAGGGATTTGGCAAGGCGGAGAGTGTCAAAGTGTTCTCACAATAGTCAATTGCACCTGCCAAGGTGCCTTATCTGCAATTTGTTTGAACAATTTGTTTATTGGACAGGAAGTCCTTCCAACGCCGTGCCCTGGGTAACTTAAGAACACAACCATGGGAACTAGAAATGCAGAAACTATGCATTCTGTTATTTCAGTCTAGCAAGAATGCACACCATTCAGCCAAAAGAATAACTTGGGACAAAAGGCATGACCATGCACCTGAAATGTCCCAGGTCTGAGTCAAAACACACAGAGCAAATAAAAGTGTTCAGCATGCCAGGTTTTGTTTGAATTGTTTACTGCTAATTAACTGTAATTAATAATGTATCTGCTGTAGTGCATGGTCACGCATATTGCCTGCTTTTGGCATATAAAAAGGCCTAAAACTGCTGCCTTTCAGCATGTGACTGCTCATGCACAGTGCTGACACTTAATGATGCTGGAGCTTTGCAGTTGGGGCGAATGACTGTGAACAGCCCTCCTCTGGCATTAGGCCACGCTTACAGAGGCCTAATAGTGATGTGCATTGCAATTAAGATGTATGAGCCGGTCGCTTTAATCACACCTCACTTTTAATGAAACAGTGACTCTAGTGGTCAAGAGTGTAGACATATAGATCAAATATAGACTTCATCTACCACTGGCTTTAAAGGCTGTAAAAAAGACCACCCCCAACGATAAGGAGTCGAAACAGAAGACTCTCAGTACTATTTTTATGACATGCCTACAACAATCACTGTTGAATGATAAACGCATAAACCATTGTACTAATTGTTTCATTGTTAAATGGCCTTATATTTCTTGGAGGCTGCTGTGGCTATTTAATTTTCCACTTCAAGAGGAGTAGGCGTTATAGTATGGCAGAATTCATTATTTCTGTTTGTGAAAGGGAAGAACGTTGTGGGCCTCAAAATAATTAAATAATATCTTTAAAGAATTATACATTGTCTAGAGCTGCCTAGACTTGATGGATGTCTGTTTATGATCCGTTCCGCTAAGAAATTCCTACAACACTTCTTTCCTGATAATATATCAATTTATCAGCCGAGATTTTATGTTAATTTCTTACCCTGCAACCCCCTACCCAAAACAAAGCATCTTACTCGTAAACGATCTCGAACTAATTAAGCAAGTGTTAATTAAAAATTCCAGAGACTATGAACGCGGAGAATTGTTATGGAAACGTTGAAGTTAATCAAGCTTTCAAATTATTGATAACATCCTGAGAACAGTGATCGATAGAAAAGACATTAAGTGGCGAGATAAAGCGCACTCGTGTGTCTGTCTTTGTGAATGTGTATGTAGCCTATCAGTAGGCTATTTATTGGTGAAGAACTGTTTGCTTGGTAGCCTAACAGTGCTCTGTATAACCACTTATTATATTAGAAACGTCAAAGACTATTGCATGAAAACAAATACGTTATGTATGATGGCTATGATCATAATGCAATCCAAGCATGAATATGAGTGACATAATGTTTCATCTATTTGTGCGGTAGCTCGTAGGCCTAGACTTTGAACCATAGGCCTATTGTCCGCTCAATGTCAAATCTTTATAAAGAAAAGGTAGGGTATACATGGACCTCTGGATGTTTTCAACTTGAATATTTTGCCTGACTGTATACGGGTATTTTCGTCATGTTTACATTTTTCTGTGTGTTTACGTGTGTGTCAATTCCTGGATGTCGTGTAGGCTACTTACAAGGCGCTTCATCATTCAGCCAGCGATAGGAGCAATTCACCCATAAAGTGGCGCTTTCGCCCATAAATAATATTCAAGTCGCTCTATTGTTAAGTGAAAAGTTGACTGCTGTTTGATTTTTTTTCTTTCTTTTTTCTTCTTCTTTTCCGCGGCGACCTCGGGTTAGGACTCATACATCACGCGATGACAGCTATAGAAAGGCCCTAAATTAGCAACTAAATCGAATATTGATCAGCTATGTGCGGCCCTCCGCGTCGCGCTCCTTGGCTCTTTTTTTAGAGAGAGAGAGAGAGTGAGAGGGAGGGAGAGGGAGAAAGAGGGAGAGGGAGAGAGCGGGGTCCTGGAGGAGATCTGTGTGAGGTGGGGGTAGCAGTGCAGGTTTGAGGGCCTCCCTCACACACGCTTTCACAGTCTCTCGTACTGTGATCAGCTCTGTAGCTTCTGTGGTCTCACTTCTAGTTGTACAAAAACAATACAAGACGCATCAGTTGTCATTAATTTTATTATCAAAATAATTTTACCAGTATCGGGGACTATACATTATACCAAGTATTAAACTAATACCAGTACCAGAATCTAGAATAAGGATACTGCCTTTTCTCTTATCCACACACATAGACAACCCCCGCCCTCAAACACAAAATGAAAAACTATATACGCACCCGTTCATCTATGTAGCTTAATGGGCTTGTGGTTATTAAGGACACAGTGACAAGTAACGTACCCTCCAATTAGCACCAATGTATGCTTTAAACATTTCACTCCCCCTCGCCTCCTGTCGGAGAGAGCAAACTTTCCATCATCCTGCCGTTTCCCAAATCATCCATCCATTCATCCATCCATCTCAACCCATCCAAATGCCTCCATCCACCCTATCTCATTTGCTCTAGCGTGTTTCTGAGCTGAATGCAGCTCAAGCGTCGCAAGTTTATTGGTCACTGTTTGCTAATAATCTTACATCGACGTCTTCGCTGTTGTCTCCGCTAGTGGGAGGTCGACAAGCGGTGCTTGCACGCAGCTGGAGGGGTTTGATGAAACGATCAAGGCATTTCTCACGGGAAGCCGTCGTGTCCGGGGCACAGTGATCCAAAACCAAGGCCGTAGTGTAGGTGGTCAAGGTTACGCCGGGTCAGTCAGATTAGCTCTTTCACAATCCTTAACAAAGAGTTGGAGCGTCAGGGTTCCTCAGTCCAGATCAAAGTATCGAGTGCTGGTATCATGGTTGGACAAGCTGTGCATAGCACCGAGGAGCACCGCGGATTACAGCGCCTAATTGAAATGGATGTTCCTCAGGCCGGCCGCTAAATTAGGCCTCAGATATTTCTGATGCTCGTTAAGGAGATGTGGCCAATTTTATCCAATTTTCCTTCATTTCTACATGGCCTGGTTCAAGTTTAGACATTTTATTTTGTTTCACAATAGTCATTTAATGAATCTCTAATATTTTACACTGTTAAGACGTCCTCAACTCTAGTATCATTTCAGCACCAAGGACAGCGTCTATTGAGACTCATCGAAGCAATGGTAGAAATCCCACACACGGAACACAATCATGTCACAACAAATCCCTTGCATGAATGATATAGCCTAAGTGTCTTGATTCTGTAGTCGTATGGGTATAATATACATATTAATTCCAGTGATTTATCTGAATATTAGGAGAAGAGATTTAAGAAAAAACGCCTCACTTTTAACAAGAGTTTGTTAAAACTGCACGAAGAATTTTAAGCAGACAGCTCCGCCTGCCTCATCAGCCGCGTTCTTGGCAAACAATTTTAGAACTTCGCTCGAGGACAATTCCGGCAACCATCTGTTTATGCGTGCGGGGCAGGAAGCTGATTTCACAACTTTTCTAAGGAAAGGTGGTTGTCAGCCAATGAGCTTGTTTCTTTGAAATTGCCCCGTTCTGTTTACTTTCACGACCTTTCAAACTTCTCTTAAGACCGAACAGGAGGTAATGAAAGACATGTTTTCCTTTCCCCTTTTCCTTGGCACCGCATGTTTGCCTTTCCTGTTGGAATTTTACCACGAGCAAACACCATGGGTTCATCTCCGTTTGCAAATGTATTAGGAGTACTAGAAACCTGGTTTGAAGGTGCACAGTTGCAACCACGTAATGGTAAACATGAAGACTGCAAGCCTGAAGATAGGTTGATTGAGTTCATATTAAAACATAAAAACGCCTTAAGAGCAGGGGAAAAGCAAAAATATTCATTATCAAGCAACTATGTGTTCTAGACATTACAAAACGATTTCACTATCACTATGATTCTAACTGTGACGAGGTACCTAGACACCAAAATACTCCTGAAGTTACTGCTTAGGGATATCAAACCATTTCCCACCAATGAATTCCAAACAGTATACCTTTGCAGTGCAATTTCCTCTAACCCCGGAGACCACTAAGTGCATCAATATATCTGCCAATTGGCCATTAACAGACCAGACTGTTTTTGGGATTGTACAAGACTTGGTTTGGTATTTCAAAAGTAATTCAGCTAATGCCGAATGCAGGATAGCAGTGTAAGTAAGTGCTGGTCTCCCCTCCGGCTATTGGGAATGCATTACATGGTATATAGCTGCTAATGGACCTGGTATATAGCTTGAGAGTTTGTAGATAGATATGCCTCTTAATAGTGGTGGATGAAATACACAAATCCTGTACTTGAGTGAAAGTGGAGATACACATGGTTAAATGTTATTCCAGTAAAAGTAAAAGTTACATTTACATTTCCACTTGAGTGGAAGTACAAAAGTACTTGCCTTCAAATGTACTTAAGTATCGAAAGTAAAAGTCCTGAAATGTAATATGACTAATACAGTTCCATCTACTGTTGTTGAAATGATCCGGCACAGACATAGGCATTCATTGAGCCTTTCTCTTTCATTCAAGGACAAAATCAACTAAGAATTGTTGTATGTAGAAAGAACTAAAAACAAACTAATGTGATATCTTATTTTAGATATTTCAAAGTAACCACTTTTTGCTTTGTTGAATGCTTTAAACTTTCGGACCAAATCAAGACGTTCCGTTTTGTATTTGATAGTGTCAGATTGTCTATCATTGTATATCATCATTTGCTCGATGGCGTCATGAGGCCAGTTATGGTATGGTATCAATATTGTGAAAAGGCGTCAACAAGATAGAGTAAATAGTGGATATAATAAAATAGGTTAGGCAACACCATTATTTAAAGCCTAGCTCGCTTAATAGAAAATACACATGTAACTACACATGTATTTGGACAGTCTGTACCTCAGCTGTCACAAAATGTAGTGGAGTAAAAAGTAAGATATTTGGCCTAGAAATGTATTGGAGTAAAAGTCAAAAGTTTAACAGAATTGAAATACTCAAGTAAAATACAGATACATGAAAAAGCGACTTAAATACAGTAATTGAGTAAATGTACTCAAGTAATGTCCGCCACTGCCTCTTAAATGACCAAATTCAAAATTCTCTACATTAATCATCAGGACTGAGTTGGATTCACTAGTAATTGGGCTACCTCTGTGCAGATACTGTATTCTATTGAAGAACGTGTACAGTAATTGGAGAACCTCCTAAACACAGCAATATCTGCCATATTTTTTCTTCTGAACACCTTGTATTGATCTGCATGTTGTTATGTTTGCACATACTAATGTTTGAAATTTGACTATATCAGTTATTTAAAGCAAACATTACACACATTTATTATCTTACCATTACTTGTAAATGCCTATGGAGCACACATATTACCCACTACAGGTTTAATCTTCACTTTGAGCAACCACGCATCATGAAGTGCCAAACACGCTCTCATGTTGCTCTACTTCTAACCACAGACCTAACTTTGCTGAGGCTTCTCTCCAAGAGAACAAATACCATCATGGTGCAGCAAAGGTAGATAGGTTAGATACTGTCGGAGGCATTGTGTTGTGTTGAAAAAAGAAAAAAAAGAAAGGCCAAACATAAATGCAGAGGTGGAGATAACACAAAACAATCCAAAGAATGAAACAAAAGGATACAAGAACAACAGCTGTGCCCAAAACAAAAGGGAAGAGGATCACTACTCATCGACAGTAGAGTAGAGTTAAACATAAAGAAGCCCAGTAGCCCACACCTAGTGAAGGAGAAACGGAGGAAAAGAGGGATGCAGTGACTAGGGAGGAAAGAAAGGGAAAGGAAGAGAGAGAGAGAGAGAGAGAGAGAGAGAAGGAAGGAACGAATGAGGGATAATTGTGTTAGAAAGAGAAGAGGGACCAGAAGGAAGGAAATGATTAGAAGAAAAGAGACTGATATCCGATGGAGGAGAAGGAGAGCGATGGAGGGAGTAGGTGAGGAAGAGGAGGAGGAGATTGGGGGAGGAGAGTGGAGGGCCTGCTTACCGCTGGTGTTCAATACATCCTGACACTCTGCCTCAGTGTCAATAGCCAGGCTTGTGTGTGTCTGTGTGTGAATGTGTGTGTGTGTGTGTGTGTGTGTGTGTGTGTGTGTGTGTGTGTGTGTGTGTGTGTGTGTCTGTCCGTCTGTGTGTGTGTGTGTGTGTATGTGTGTGTGTGTGTGTGTGTGTGTCTGTGTATGTGTGTCTGTGTGTGTGTGTAAATTTTAGGGAAGGATCATTTATGCTTTATGCTTGCATTTGCATTTCATGTTTAACCTCTGTTGTAAAGTTCAAAGAGTCTACGATCAATGCTTTAAACTGATTAAAAATAACGGTGCTATATTTTGACCATGTGTATAAGATATACCCATGAAATATAACCAGATGCATGTAGATCGTGCATATACTGTAGATGCATATAGATATTTTTGCAATTCATCAGTATTGGGAATGCATATTGTGTGTGTGTGTGTATGTGAGAGAGAGAGAGATAGAGAGGGGTGGGGGGGTGTGTGTGTGTGTGTGTGTGTGTGTGTGTGTGTGTGTGTGTGTGTGTGTGTGTGTGTGTGTGTGTGTGTGTGCGTGTGTGTGTGTACGTGTGTTTGGCCTTTTAGTTTAATTTCCAGACTAAATCTCCAGAAATAAATGCTGTTTTGTTTCCCCTTCAAAGGAAGGCAAAAACATGCGATTCCCTTTCCTGAGTGAGCCAACCACTATCAGGTAGGCTGATGGGATCATTAACACAGTCGATATGTAACCTTCAAAGAAACATTTTCAGAACAAAATAAATAAATAATAAATAAACTTTTCCTCTGTTTATTTACACCTTGTCTTTATTTTCTTCCTGTCGTGCCTTTTCAGGTCTATTTCTCTTCTTTCTTTCTCTCTCTGTCTTTTACACCTCCCTCCATCCTTTTACACCTCCCTCCATCCTTTTACACCTCCCTCCATCTTCACCCTTCTCTTCTTTCGATATCCTTATCCTACTCCGCATTTCCTCTACTCAAT
>NC_063201.1:5079320-5086820 GCF_017589495.1 Alosa alosa
TGGGGCATGTGAAAGGAAAAGTGCGAGAGGAAAAGAGAGAGAAAGAGAGTGAAGGGAAGACAAAAAGAAAGAAGGGAAGAGAAAATAGGGACGGAGGGGGGAAAAAAAACAACCTTTTTCTGTCAATACAAAAATGCAGCGCACCAATCTACAGCAAAAAGCCGTCGAAAGTCAAACACTGGCAGTAACTGGCTGACCTGTGAAGGGCCATCTCCTCTCGTCTTCCTCTTCTTCCACATCTCTGTCCTGTCTGAGATTCAGAAATCAGGCACGTACTCTGAGTGACGTCATTAATCCACCTGTCAGAGTCCCATCATGGTTGTCTCAATGTTACTGACAGGAAAATAGATATATAAATAGATATATAAATAAATAAATGAGCAAGCAGAGCATGGAACATTGGGGCCTCTCGGCATAAGTCTTCAATTGCTCACATCACCCCCCTTCTATTGATGGACCGTTCAAAACAACACTCTGTTATGCTGTCTGGGTGGTAAGGGGGTTGACAGTTGGTGGGGGCAAATGATGCCCCCAAACTACACGCCGGCAGTGCCACCCCAATATCTCTCTAACACACCCTCACACACAGGCATGCAGCCCCCCCTCCCCAACACACACACACACACACACACACACACACACACACACACAGGCCTACACATACACACATCACAGAGACAGGCATAAAGCCCCAAAGAACAAGAATGATTTTGTGTGATGTATGTGAATCTCTCTCTCTCTCTCTCTCTCTCTCTCTCTCTCTCAGCTGCTAATGAACGTCTGATGAATAGATGGAAGAGCGGCCTCATCCACAACAGCAGACAACAAATCGCCCCGTGCGCAAATGGGAGCGGGCGCGTGTGAGCGGCTCAGAGGCGGATATGTAGATTGGGGCTGAGATGATGGGCTCGTGCCGACAGAGACGGATCGAGAGGTTTGCGTACGGGTAAACAGCCCGGGCTTGATTGCGAACGCACAACGAGGCCATTACGGTGAATCCGCACTCTAATCATAATTAATCACTTACTTATTAACTGTTAATTACGCTTTGCAAATATATCCTCAGCAGGCGAGCCCGTTGTTTGTTGACAAGGGAGATGATGGTAAAGGGTTGCGATTGGGGTGAGGCAATATTAATTTATTCTTACTTATTAATTCCCCTTATTAAAACAACAAGACTAGAAATATAAGTGTTTTTCTTTGTGAAATGAATTGGGGCTGTGAAAAGCAATATCAATTCGAGCGTGTCCTGTACAAATACTAAATCATATCAAGTGGGGGGTGGCTCTCAGTTGGTCGTTATTACCATGGCGACATTTTAAATGTATTCGTCCCCAAGTGTTGTGTTGGCGTTCATGTTTTTTGTACGTCATGGCTGGCCTACCATCAGACGAGCATGAGGTAGGCTCCCCGTGAGAGAGCATGTAGACCTAATGCAGATTCTTATCATGGCCAATTGCAACCAGGTCTCTTATCTGCATCTTACCTTACCTCTCCAGATGTCAACTGATTCTCTTACAGGTCACGGAACTTGATCATGCATATCATTATTATGTATCTATAGTCTATATTATCACTTCAAATGAATTCATATACTACACAGAAAATACCCCAACCCCTTTTTCCCTTTACGACATCTCCATCCATCTATCTATTTTCCATAAGGTTGTAATTTCAGTATGAATACGTAAATGCTGAGTTTTGCATTTTTTTCATCTCACTACTTTCCCGTACCCACATCTCAGTCCACAGTAGGCTACATCTCAGTTCTTTTCAGAACTGCATTTGATCCCGTTTCCCCATCACCCTCTCTGTCCTGGCTCCTTCCAAATAGCCCACCTGCGCGGTGAAAGTGAGGGCAGGGCTCCGTAATAGCGTTAATGCTCAGTAATACGGGGCAGATATTATAATCTAAGCCCTGTCACATCGCGTTAGCCACGAGAGACTGACGTGTCAATGCTGCCGCGCACAGGTGAGGAGCGGGGCCAGGAAGCGCGCGCCGGTAATAATAGTCAAAAGCAGACACGTTTATTTTAGAGAAGAAAGGCCTTCTTTCTCTTTCCCCTCGTCGCCCGACTGCCCATTTCTTGCTGGCTCTCTTGCCGCCTCGGCCTACATTCAGTGTCCAGGCGAGCTAACGATCCTTGCGCGCTCTTGTGGTCACGCTGCCGTGCGCGCTTCGTTTGTGATTTATGCGCGTGTGTAATTGAGTGTTAATAAAAGTGTGTCCGGAGCGCGTGTAATTGTGTGTTCAAGACTTTCTGTGTGCGAGGGTGTGTGTAATTGGGTGTTATCGATGCCGCGCGTTTCTCCGAGTGTCTGAAGCCATCTGGACACATCTCGGTTACTGTGTTAGAATTCCTGGTAGTGGAATAAGTGGGCAATCTGACTTCGCACACTACGACCAACTGATGGGCCTTTGAGCTGTGCTCTATTCAGGCATTCGGTTTGGTTTTCACCTGATGCATTTGGAAAGTGGAATTAAGCCAGTTTTTGTGAATGAAACCATTATGGGTGAAGTTGGTTTATGTATAGTCTACTGTATATACCACATATTATTGTCTAAACACTTGTTTAGAATGTTAACTTTGCACTCTAAAAAGCCCCACATCATCACATACCCTTCACCATGCCTAGAGAATGGCATGGTTTTTATTTCAGTTAGCCTAATAGCTGGTTTAATTTGCATTGAGAGACGATCTAATGGAAAGTACCCCATGCCAATCTCGAGGTATGATGAAGGCTATGTGATTATGTGGAGCTATTTTAATTCCAGAGGCCAAGGGAACTTTATCAGGATGCATAGTATCCTGGATCCATGAAATAACTGGCCTTTAAAAATAAAAATCTGCCTGCCTCTATGGGAAATTAACATAGGGGTGTACTTACTTATGCCCCCTGTATTTTAAGGAAGAACATTTATTTATTTACGATACATTATTCATTCACAAATTAAATTGGTGTCCTTAAAGGTTGCATTTTTCCTCATTTTTAAATTAAGGCATTAAGATCAATTCCCAAAAGATGATGTTTTATTCCTCTTTTTAGTCAACTTTAGCATGGGTGTATTGACTTATGCTTTGCACTATATGTATGTGTGTGTGTGTGTGTGTGTGTGTGTGTGTGTGCATGTTTATTTGAGAGTGTGCTTTACAGTTTTTCTCGATTGCTTTGACCTGCTTCCCTCCCTAGAAACTGGGATCCACTTGGTCTTCATGAACACCTTCTTTGCACAGCAGAAGTCATCTCTTGTGAATGTGTTTTCATTGGCTTCACACATTTCTCACACCCTTTTGCAAAACAGTTACTGTAACGCAGATGCCATTCAAAGACCCCAAACTCTATTGGTTTCCCTTTGCTAAAACAAAAGGAAAACATCTATTCACCGGTGGCAGAGATTCCTTGCATTAGTCTGAATCTCTGATACACCTGTGTGAAACTCCTTTGCGCAAATCATCAATCAGCAATCATTCATTATCCATAAGAGATACCATGTTTGTTCTGTATTGTTATTGCAAGTATGGAGCACATCTAAGGCTCATCTAAGGCACATTTAGAGAAAGTACTGTATTGCCTATTTGGTAAAGAAAACAGTAAAAAAAGTGTAGGTGTTTACTGTAGGTCTATTTAAAAATAAATGACAAGTTGGAATTTGTCTTGTGTAGGTGCTTACTGTTACCCTGGAAATCCAGAGTTCTCGCGAGAGCACAATGGAATTGTCTCTGCGAGACACTCTGGCAAAGAGCAATGATGCACGTTACTTTTACCCAAACATTCCGGGGAACCAGCTAAACTGATGAAGACAGCGCTGCAACGTTGGAGGACAGTACACATTGGTCGTAGTGTTATCCGATTGCGTCAAAGTCCGAAATCATTCAGAATAAACGTGGTCTAGTGTTATCCAATTGCATGCAGTGAGATTTTTAAATGCATGCTTGTTGCCGCCTCTCGAGTTGGGCCATTACATTGTTCTTTGCCAGACCCTTAATCTTTCTAGATTATCAGGGTCTGGATTTTCCAGGCTAGCTTACTGTAGGTCTTACATGTCAATGGCAGTTACATCTTGGGAGGAATGAATGCAATTCATTTTTATTCAAAAATGAAAAAGAAATGGCACAGACAGCAAACATGAAGGCTGAAACTCCTCATTTTGAGAACAGTATTTTGCATTTTGTTGTGCAGTGTGTAATGATTGATGGAAAGCGAACAGTGATTTGACTACAAGTTGAAGGCGAAATTTGCTTTTGCTGCGTGTTTTAAATATTTTGAGAGTGTTATAGTCTTTTGCAAGCAAAATGTGTCATTTCGGCCAGAGTGATTCTGTTTATACCTATGTGTTCACTGTTTTGATAATGTGAAGTCAGAGTTGACGCAAGCATTAAAGCGATCGAGAAAAATTGTAGTGTACATGTGTATATAAACAGGCATATATTTGGGTTTGTGTGTGTGTGATATGGGGGGAATTACTGTATGTGTGTATGTCTGTGTGTTTGTGTGTGTTTGTGTGTGTGTGTGTGTGTGTGTGTATGTGTGTCTGTGTGTGTGTGTGTGTGTGTGTGTGTGTGTGTGTGTTTGTATGTGTGTCTGTGTGTGTGTGTGTGTGTGTGTGTGTGTGTGTGTGTGTGTGTGTGTGTGTGTTTGTGTATGTGTGTATGTGAGGAATTACTGTGTGTGTGTGTGTGTCTGTGTGTGTGTGTGTGTGTGTGTGTGTGTGTGTGTGTGTGTGTGTTTGTGTACGTGTGTATGTGAGGAATTACTGTATGTATGTGTGTGTGTGTGTGTGTGTGTGTGTGTGTGTGTGTGTGTGTGTGTGTGTGTGTGTGTGTGTGTGTGTGTGTGTGTGTGTGTGTGTGTGTGTGTGTGTGTGTATGTGAGGAATTACTGTATGTATGTGTGTGTGTGTGTGTGTGTGTGTGTGTGTGTGTTTGTGTATGTGTGTATGTGAGGAATTACTGTATGTATGTGTGTGTGTGTGTGTGTGTGTGTGTGTGTGTGTGTGTGTGTGTGTGTGTGTGTGTGTGTGTGTGTGTGTGTGTGTGTTTGTGTATGTGTGTATGTGAGGAATTACTGTATGTATGTGTGTGTGTGTGTGTGTGTGTGTGTGTGTGTGTGTTTGTGTATGTGTGTGTATGTGAGGAATTACTGTATGTATGTGTGTGTGTGTGTGTCTGTGTGTGTGTGTGTGTGTGTGTGTGTGTGTGTGTGTGTGTGTGTGTGTGTGTGTGTGTGTGTGTGTGTGTTTGTGTATGTGTGTATGTGAGGAATTACTGTGTGTGTGTGTGTGTCTGTGTGTGTGTGTGTGTGTGTGTGTGTGTGTGTGTGTGTGTGTGTGTGTGTGTGTATGTGTGTGTGTGTGTGTGTGTGTGTTTGTATGTGCGGTGCTCTGCTACGAGGAGCGGGGTGGGGAAGGTGCTGTTTAATTGATGTGGGCTCCCCATCGATCCCCCCCTGAGCTAATGAAGGCCTGATTGGTTTGTGAGGGCTGGCTGGTTCTGCTCAGCTGCCTCTCCAGCCCAGACTAATCCACAGTGCATCACTCTTTCTCTTTCTCTCCCTCTTTCTCATGCTCTCTCTTTTTAAGTCTCTCTCTCTCTTTCAGTCTCGCCCTCTGTGCACCCTTTCCTTTCTGCACTCCTCCTTCTTCCTTATTCCCCCTTTCTCTATTGCTTTCTCTATTGCTTTCTCTGTTCCATCCTTTTCTTTCCATCCTACTTTTACATGCCATTATTTCAGGTATCTCTCTCTCCTTCTCTCTCTCTCTCTCTCTCCTTCTCTCTCTCTCTCTCTCTCTCTCTCTCTCTCTCTCTCTCTCTCTCTCTTCTCTCTCCTCTCTCTCTCTCTCTCTCTCTCTCTCTCTCTCCTTCTCTCTCTCTCTCTCCTCTCTCTCTCTCTCTCTCTCTCTCTCTCTCTCTCTCTCTCTCTCTCTCTTAGGTCTCCTCATGCTGTGTCTATTGGCTCCATTTCTTACTCTTTGTGTCTTTTTTACAATCTGTCCCTGTTTGTTTATCTACTGTACCATGCTCTACTCATTTCTGTTTTTCATTCCCTCGCTTTACACATTCCTGTATTTCTCTCCATGTTGTGTCTAACTTCGCTCAATTTCTCCCTGTCTTACCCTAGCTACCTCTCTTGGTCTTGCATGTGAAAATGCCCCTACTTTCTCTCTCTCTCTCTCTCTCTCTCTCTCTTACACACACACACACACACACACACACACACACACACACACACACACACACACACAGGACACACACACACACAGGACACACACACACACAGGACACACACACACACACACACACACACAAACACACACACCCACATACATGCTCTCTTTTTACCTGGCCCTCTATCTCTGTCTCATTTTATCTCGTCCCCTCTTTCCCCCTGCCTCTCTCCTCCTCTGATTCTACAGCTCGTTCTCTCCATCGCTCTCTTTCCCACTTAATCTGCCCTCTCACCAGTTCCATTCTATTCTCCTCCCTCTCCGATTCTCCTCTGCTTCTCTTTCACTTCTTTTCCTCCGTCTTGCCATATTTAGGTCGTATGTCACCATGGCATACCAATGCCTCTGCCAGTCACCGCTCCCAAACTTTACCTCCTGTCCTCCTCTTTTCCCAATTCCAACTTTTTTCTCCAACTCCCTCCACTCATATGTCACCTGCTGTTCACCTGCATATTGTCTCTTTTTGGAAACAGCTGTGTGTCCCCTCCTCTTCCGTCGGCTGTTCCGTACTGACTTCCCTCTTTCCTTCCCCATTTTTGACACTTGTCCCTATTTGCTCTGTGTCTGCTTGTCTGTTTGCTGATTTATAGTTGTTCCTTGCTTTGATGCTTGGTTAGCTTTCATCATGCCCTCTCACTGTTAAATTTAATCAATTACTGTGGCACATCATTTTTTCTCTCTGTGTTTTTTTTTTTGTTGTCATTCTCACATCTGTTTTCATGAATCTCGCAGGGCAGGTAGCGGAGAGGCTTCGATGGGGGGGGATCCCCCCCCCACCCCCATACAGCGTCCTCATCTGGCCTCACTGGGTCTGTTGTTTGTGGCAGAAGGGGAAAAGGCCGGAGCATGGGAGGCTCTTTTGACCTTTGCACCCTGATGTCTTCTTTAAATTCGATGTTGGGAGAAAACTCATCTGATGTGGCCTGACGAGCGAAGGAACGCCACGTCCACTGAGCGTCCAATTAACGAGGCGTCCACTGAGGCGTCCAATTAACGAGGCGTCGCTCAATCTCCCCTGCTGGAGAGGGGACAGAGATGTCACTATCAGCGGAAACGACATGGCACAGCGGTAGAATGGAACGCTTTAGGAGAATCAGCCTCAGCACTGTATAATTTCGTTCCTTATAATAACGGCTTCGGCCCCGGCCGTGGCTCGACTGATCGGGGCACCTGCACCGTACGCTAGTGACCCGAGTTCGATTCCCGCCCCGTGGTCCCTTCCGGATCCCACCCCGACTCTGTCTCCCACTCACTTCCTGTCTTTCTCCACTATC
>NC_063201.1:5089320-5099320 GCF_017589495.1 Alosa alosa
GAGAGAAATAGCCCTCTAGGTTGTAATTGGAGGCTGAGAGAGAAAGAGAGAAAGAGGAGGCAGCGACAGCAGAAATTGCCTGCCTGGGCCTATGTGGGATGATAGTGTTTTTGACAGGTAAATAAGGCTGTGATTGTCGACAGTTACACTGCACCTCGCTGACCCCACACACGGTGGCCTCTTCCATCTATATTTCACTCTGACACGCATGCTGACTCCCTCCCTCCATCTCTCTATCTGTCTCTCTCTCCTCCTTTCTCTCTCTCTCTCTCTCATTCTGTCTCTCTCTCTCTCTCTTCCTTTCTTTCTCTCTGTCTGTCTCACTGCCTCACTCTGTCTATCGTTTTCTCAGTGCATATGTGTGCTCCCACCATGCTCTGAAACTCACTCATATGCTATGCAAACTATGGCTTGCATGGAGAAATGGTTGTAAAATATGTATACCTTTCAGTGCACAACATACAATGCAAATAATAACATGAATGGCATGCTAACAGAATGTTTTTTTATACAAACACCTCTTTACAATGGGACATTTTTGAATATAGAGGCTGGTATTTTTACATGGGGCCTTTACAATTTTCTAGTTAGAATTAGCCTGAATAGACTGTTTTGTAAAGCATATGAATGAAACAACTATGCATTTCACCGTTTTAGAACAGCTATGCATCGCTACCTGTGCTCAGCCTCATTTCCTCTGCACACAGCTGACCCCTATGCTTCCACATTCTACAAAAATGTAGATAGAAAGAAAGAAAGAAAGAAAGAAAGAAAGAAAGAATAGGGACAGACTTTCCCCAATACCACCCTTGGTATTTCTTCTTCCTGGCCGTTTTTCCTTCCTTATATCTTCCCATCCTCTTTTATCAAGTCAACAACCGTCTCTCCCCCTCCCTTCCCGTTCAACCCCTGCCTTCCTCCCCTCCCACCCCCCTCCCCCCACCCCCTCCTCTCTCTCTCTCTCTCCCTCTCTCACTTCAATCTCAAGTGTTTTCAATTTTATTCTAGAGTGGAATTAACTACCCCCGATGTCAAATTGCCGACGAAATCGATAATAATATCTTTACAAAAGAGGATATTCCAGTCTCTCGCGTCGGCTTTTGAAAAATGGAAAATTTAGCCGAGATTGATTCATTAGTTGACACGTTATAGGACGGTATAAGTATTGATCGCGGCCTGTCATGTCCCATCTCGGCTAATCGAAGCTGAGGCGCTCTGTCGATGGGCGCATTTTTCATAATTCCAACGCCGGGGAGAGAGAGTAGCCGACGGAGGGGGACTGTGAGGCACTGAGAGAAAACGGGGAGAGTATAGGGCGAGGGTGGGGGCACAAGAAAGATAGACGGGGGAGAGATGACTGGGGGAAATAGGTAGGGGGTAGAGAGTGGAAGACTGAGAAATAGAGTGAAAAGAGATATGGGGTAAAAGGAAAAATGGGAAAAAATAAGGATAGAGGATCGGTGGGGTGGCTGTCCATGGAAACAGCCCCACCGAATGTGCGGAGAAGGATAGGCTTAGGCCGACAGGTATGTTAATAGTGCAGGTATTGGGGCGTAAATAATTAATGCATTAACTAATTAACCCCAAACCACCAGAAAGCGAGATGGAAGGGAGAACGCGACTGGGAAGTCAGTGGGATGGCGTGGGAGTGTGAGAGAATAGGATCGAGCATCAATGGGGAAGAATTGCTTTTAATAGCGGGAGATGCTGGAGGGTGGGGGCAGGATTGGGGGGGCTGGAGAAAATGGCTAGAACGGATGAAGGGACTGAGCAGGTGGGGGTTGGGGTGCTGGGGACGAGAGTGGGCCGGTGGGCCGGGGGTAAATAGAAATCGAATGGCTTTTGGTGCGAGGAGAAAGAAGTTCTTAGGGGGAAATATATATTTATATTTTAAGCGAGGCGACAACGACGATGATGGAGAAAGTTTTGATTGTGTTGACTTTGTTTTTGAAAGTTGTCTTTGGATTGGGGGCCTTTGGGCTCACAGTGAAAATCGTGAAATCCCAGAGGCTCATCAAATGGACTATCAGTTAGCCTAGAGGTAAATATGACAGTGCTGTCACTTGCTGTCACTGAACACAAAATACATTGTCCATTTGATGCAGCGTCGCAGTTGTTGTTGATCTGTTGCTGAGTTTAACTATTGTCTGTTATTTTATTTACATTTATTAACAAATCACTAAGAGTCTTGTTCCTGGCCTAAAGGCCTTTGAGCAAAATAAAAAAAACAGCAAATGTCATGTTTAGGTAACAGTAAGCTTGCATACAAGTGGATGGAGTAGGGAAATCGTTCAATTGATCATGTGTGTTCGGTCTCTATCCTATTACAGACATCCATTATTCAATTGAGATGCGGGACTAAATCCTGGACCGGAGCTACGCTGCATGGAACGGACTTTCATCAGTAAAGAATGTTTTTCATTAACAAAAAGGTTGTTGAAGAATAGCCTATTTACATGGTCCATACAGAACAACATTTCAAATGCATATGTTTACAAACCATAAATGTAAAAAAACAGCTTAACGAAATTAACTCATGTATTGTAGCTACAAGCTTAATCAGAGTTTGACTTTATAGGCCTGTAGGCTGAATGTTAATAGACCCGTCATGTTTCGGACACAGAAGCGAAGCAGAGCAATTCAAAAACCTCACTGTTAATTGTCTATTTCAAGCGAAACTCCAAGGCAGACCAGGCATAAAATGGCACCCAAATATATTTGTGGGATGATGAGTGTAAAGAAAATGGGGAAGGCGAATAAGGAAAATAAGTGATGAGTTTGGATGATGGAGAAAGAGAAGAGAAGGGGATGGAAAAGCGGGGACCGTATTGTGGGCTATGTGTGTGGGAGATGGAGAGACGGAGGGAGGGGTGAGTGGGGGTACTTGGCAGTCTCTGAGTATCTCAGCTTCTCTCCGGCCGAGAAAGCGGTCGATATTTAATTGTTATTGCTAGCATGGAACGCACGGAAGCGGTGCCTGTACGAAAATTTCTCATTTATTTGGTATTCTTGTTTTCTCCCTTTCTCCCTCACTCTGCCTCCATCTCTTCTCGTCTTTGGGGGTGTTGGGGGGGGGGGGGTATTTACTGCACTTTGGGATGGGGGAAAGTGTGGCTGTATGGATGAGATTTAAGGAAAAAGCAGACATTTTCTCCAACCAAGTTTGGTTTTCGTCTCCACACACATTGCTTTCAGCCCCCGACCCCCTACCCACCCACACAAACCTGTATTCTCCCACCCCCACCCCCGTCCCCTCTCACCCCTACCTCTGCCCCCACCTGTCCAAAATGAAAAATCCGTCATTTTCATCAAACGTCCATCCAAATATTATCTGCACTCCATTCCAAGAGATCGAATCTTATTTAGAGCGACGGGATTCGCCATCTGTTTTCAAATTTCATTCCTCCATGAACTTTATTTTCCCCGACTTTGGGCAAAATTATAACCCGATCGATCCGCTATCTGGCCACCGTCTACATATATTTTCCGTGGCGGTCTCTCCCTCTGCTCTCAGTTTCTGGTCCATTTTCACACTCACAGCCACGGGAACAAGTGCAGAGCACATTGTAGCGTAGCCGCACCGAGCAGATTGAAACTTAAGTACAGTTTGATACAGAGGGGGCATACCCTCTGGCCGTCTGTCTCTCCATCCCCCTCACCTCGTCGCTCTCCCCGCGCTCCTGGCTCCTCTGCCATGCTCATTCACTCTCTCACTCCCTCTCTCCGCGCCTGTCTCGTCCTGCCCTGTGCATTTTCTCCCCATGCCTGTTCGCGTCTTCTCGCGCAGCAGGGACAACACGGAATGACTAAATAAACGTCGCATGGGCAAGAAAGCAGCAGTTCGGCTTTTCCTTACATCTTACGTTAAGGACTTTCACGTTTCCCGGTGTTTTTCCCTACTTTCTCTGTCTTCGTGTCCGGTAGTAACACAGCAGTCTTTGCTCATCTTAGTCTCGCAGTTCTTGCAGGCTGTTTTATTAACTACCTCATCTGCTTTTAAGCTGTTTTCGGCTCCTTTTGGCTAAGAAGTAGAAGATATGCAAGCGTAAAGTTAAGAAGTCTGTGGTTTACAAGCGACATAGAAGAGCACTGTGTTACATCCTCTGAACTACTTGGAAGTCAATTGGGACCTACTGGCAAGCCGATGTGACAGTGCAGCGTCAGGTAAGAAAATTGGTGCCTATGCCACTGTTTCTCTCACTACAGGCCTGCTAATATTAATGTTTAACGTAAATCATTTTAAACTTCTAAAATGAAATACACGGGAAGGTTCAATTGAAACTCCGGAAACCACAAAATAGTTGATCATTTGAAAGTACCTCGTCACAACATAATTAACTGCAGGTGTTCAGATTTACATCTTGATTGTGAATGATTGTACAGTAGCCTAACCTTCACCTGCGTGATTAATACGCATGTTAAGACCTATTTTAGACGTAGGCTAGGCTATAGCCTATGTTGGCTAAGTGTTTTCAAGTACATTGGACTGTTCATTGTCACTCATGAACTTTTCCCGGATGGCATTTTGCTCACTAGGTTGTTCACTCAAAGCATGGTAGTTGTTTTCTTGATCAGGACTTTAGGAAATGTCTCCTTAAGAGTAGCCTAGCGTATACAAGTTTCTGTGGCCTTCACTCAGTGTCAGGATTAGGCTACACTTAGAGTAATTACATGTCAGGTCACAAGTTGACACATAGTTTGACAAGTCAAATGATTCTACCAACAGCTAGTGTATTAGAAACAATGGATATTCATTATAGCCTAGATATTTAGTTAAACTAAGTCTACCCATTCCCCAAGTGTGGAATTAGGGATGATGGTCGGACATAAAAGGATGCACAGAAAAGGACTTACAGGCCTCAGATTCAACCTCAGAGGACAAGCTGAACATTTTATGTAATGTCCCTTCATTAAACTACACCTTTCCTAAGGATAGGCATAGGCCTACTGTCCAGAGATTAGGCATAGCCAATAATGTATAATCTCTATGATGCAAAGTAAGATTTTGGTGGAAGACACACTCTAGTCTGTGAATTTATTTGAAGTTAGAAAGATTTCTTTAGCAATATAAGACATTGCAAGTGTCTCATTAGGCATTTCTCAATACCATTTGTATGACCCCTTGGGTGACATGAGTGTTCCAGTAGTTTAAATGAGGTATGGGTGACCAGCGCAGGTCTTCAAATGCTACTTGTAAATATTCTATTTTTCTGTGCAGTGTGCAGTATTTTTCAGTGAACCACTGAAGACCGCATGCACATGAATGGGACATCTTCTGAGCACACCACTCAAGGAAATCTCTATACATACCATGAGCACATCATCTGCTTATGCACGATAGCTGTGTGTCGTCTAAATGGCTAGTTCTGGAATATTCTAATAAGGCATAACGTGGGAAATTGAGGCTCCTCATAATATTGCGCCTTACTGAGGTCTTCAGAGGTGTTTCAACCAGGCACATAAACCAATATTTATAGGCACCTTAACAGATTCATTACTGTTAAAAAAGGTCATTCCGCTGAGGATAAAACGCCCATAAAAAGCTGTACCCGAATCCCTCTCTCCTCCACGTTTGGCAGTGACAACAGTACAGTAGAGTCCATGGCTAAATCATTCCTCATTCCCTTTATGGGCCCAGAGGACATTTATGGCCTCTCACTGGGCTTAAGTAAGAGTGCTAACGCATGTAAGGACACTGGCTTTCATTCAGCCACCGGCCGCCTGTAATGAAAGGTCACTCTCCTGAAAGCCATTGAACAACAGTCAAATCCACAGTCAATGGATTAGGACCTGGCTGTTGTGAAAGTGTGTATCGGTGGTTGAACCGGTCAACTGGCCTATAGTTGTCAGTTTTAGGTGGTCTTTGAGAGCATTTAGTAAGTTTCTACAGTTTTCTCATAACTGTTAGTTTTCATTAAAAAAAAACCAGTTTCTTTTATCAATTGCTTTCATTTCATGGGCCTTTTTGTTGTCTTTAACACCATTTTTTGTACCTTCTGTATCTAGTGATTGGTTATTTTTCAATTATATTTTTGGGTGTTTCCAGTCTTTATTTGACAGGACAGTAAAGAGTGAACAGGAAATGAATGGGAGAGAGACAGATGGGAAGTCGGTTCGGGAAAAGACCTCGGGTCAGACTCCAGTCTGGGTCCCCATATGGGCCCGTTTGTGGTACAGGACGGCTCCACCAATCAT
This sequence comes from Alosa alosa, assembly GCF_017589495.1. NCBI lineage: Eukaryota > Metazoa > Chordata > Actinopteri > Clupeiformes > Clupeidae > Alosa > Alosa alosa. The sequence continues at coordinate 5,095,516 of NC_063201.1, forward strand.
TTGATTTTCTAATATACCTTTTCAAAGCCTGTAAAAAATGTCCACTTTCCAGTTCTGTGTCTCATAGTTTTCTCTTGGCGCAGTACATCTGCGTCCACCATCGCTGACTTTCAGCATGGCTTCTCTGACCTCCTTCAGGGTCTTAAACTTTTGGAGGTTCTCAAACTTCTCCCTTGTCTCCCTCACCTCAGCTTTTCTGCCACTTAACCCCATATTTCACAGATGAACTGCAGCTAATTTAGCCGCAGTTAGCCACACCACCCTGCACTTCACTGCCACACCACGCTTAATTACCCGCAATTAAAGTCCAATGCTAACGAGAATATTGCTCTGTTATGAAATACAGTGGAATGACAAAAGAGAAAAGCGCTCAGAGGAGATGTGGGCTTGTAGCAGAGGAGGAAGTGGTCAAAGTGGTCAGGTGGCTCAGATGTCACTGAAAGGGCTAGAGTGAATCAGTGGCTAGGTGATCTGAAACTTGAGGATGCACAGAAGCAATAAAGGTCCTATTCAGTTCCTTAATTTGACATTTGTGTAGCACAGTAAACGTGTGCTGGTTACTCCCCCAGAATACAGTTTTTATATGTTATCACATTAAATTAAATCTAAGGGCACATGGACCAGTTCATCCTTTCACCAAAAATTCCCACAGTATTACAGTAAAACCAGTGTGTCGGCGTATACCTTGATTTAACACCTGTTAACAGTGATGAAAACGTGGTTGTCAGTTCTCTGTGAAATATTACATGCCTTTGTGTCACATTAGGAAAAATGTCCCTTTGACCTTTGATATTTGAATCTCACATGATATATCCCATGGGATCATTTCCATAGCGATTGATTAATGCATACAGAAAACAGCAGAGAATTAGTTGAATTCAAATTTCTGTGTCAAGTTCATCCTTTAGATTCAGCTTGTTCAGGAGTACCATGTTGTGTGTTTTTCACGCCAAGAGAATCATCACTGCCCATTGCCCATGAACTTAATATTGGGTGTTTGTGTTGTCTTTGTCAATGTCAGTGTGAAGTGCTTTGAGTGGCCATTGTGCTATGCTATTCAAACACAATACTTACTTATTTACAATATCTATGATATAACTGTCAGCTAGTGAGGTGACAACCTGCTTGATCTCAGTTCTTCCTCTAATGACCAATGCAGGTGCTTTTGTATGAGTGAGTGTTAGCCGTTGCAGAATATGTGTGGGATGTTTTTCTCCTCTCTCACCTAATTATATGATGGAGGGCAACTGTCATGTCCTGCATGAACACCTCTGTTGTAAATACCATGACAACGCTTTTTGTCTGCCTTTCCAATAGCCAAGAATCAAATCCTTCCCTTATGCATTGACTAACTTAGTCCATTATGATTACAGATTTATCAATATGTGCATTCATGGCTAACCTTATGCAGGCTTTTGAAACAATTTAATCACACGTTACAACTCTAAGAGCCCATAATAATTATTACAATGGAGATAGAAAATGACAGCAATGATGTCAATTATATACTCTAGCTTCCCATTGCCCTGCGAGGTGGAGGAGGGAAAAGGAAATGGCGATGGCTGTTTTGGCTGGGCGACAATAGTACACAGTGATAGTAATAACACAAGGCCCAACAGTGATAACAATTAGATTTGATTTCATTTGAGGATACCTCCACAGCTGCTACCCCTACCCCATGTCACGCCCCCATTCACACCCCACCCCCTTCCCCTTGTGGGGCCAGTCTCCCCCTCAGATTAAAGTGGGTGTGTTAATTCGGTGGTGTAGCGATCGAAGAGCTCTGGCAACAATGGGAAATGGGCTATTGATCAGAACAGCTCAGATTAAGACTGGGGACTGAAGCTCTTTCTTGCTCTCCTTTTCCCTCCTTTTCTCCTGCATTTCCCACCCCTCTTTCTTCTTCTTCGTCTTCTTCTCCACCCGCTCCCCCTCTCTTTCTTTTGCATTCTCTCTCTCTCTATACCCCCCCTCTCTCTCTCTCTTTCTCTCTCTATACCCCTCTCTATCTCTCTCTTCCTCTGTCTACAAGCCTGAGTTTTCTCCCTCTAGCTCCTATTATCCCCTTTCCTCTCATGGTTACCCCCTCTCTGTCTTTCCCCCTCTCTCCTTCTCCCCCCTCTCTCTCCTGCCCCCCCCTCTCTCTCCATCTCTCTCTCTCTCTCTCTCTCTCTGTCCCATCTGTATCTGTAGACCATCTTCCCATGTGGATCTCTCTCCCACATCTAAATACATCACTTCCTCCTTCTCACTTGGCATCATTCAAGGTAGATTGAGCAATATGCCTGTATTTTACTGAAAAATATAGGCCTAGTTTTTAACATTAAAAAAGATTTTTTTTAATCAAAGTTGTAAACACACAAAATTCAATAGGAAACCGTGAAAAGGTGTATTTTAATAGATCTATATTTTTTGTCTGATTGAAAATCTTTTGGCAATTACAATCACTGTGAAAACAATAAAAAGACATGCAGAACAAACCTTCGATTCTCATCGAAAAGACATAAAGCATACAACCAGCACAGAGACAGTAAATCTATAGCACGAAAAGTGTGCTTTTTTTTTTAATCCCCGCTCTACTTATATTAATTACCCCAATCAATAAAAATAGTATAGGCCGTCCGTACCCCTGCTCTCAGCTGCTCCCAGCTGCTCCCTCCTCAGGCAGCTGTCAGGCAGGAGCCCACACACACACTGACTCTGGGTCAGAAAGAGAACCCCTGCTAATCCAAACAAATTGCCTCCAGAACACTTATTCTGATCCCAGGTCAGTCGGCAGACCCAGTCACTTAGTGCGGTCTGTCTCTTAAGCCTCCTCGAGTGCTGAGGGTTGTCTCTTGTAGCAGTAGTCCCCCTCTTGTTGACAGAGATAAATACCCATGGCTATGCACAGTATATGTGCGAACAATACTGTTGAAAACCACAACGGAATCAGACACTTGCAGTCCCCACTAATCTATTCACAAGGTGCACATAGTTATACAGTATTCCAAGAAAATACAGATTCTATATCAGTATTCCCAGAGTTCTGTTGAGTATTTGTCTTGCAGCAACCTCTCCAACACACATACTAACACTTATATACATGTGTGTATACGGTATACCACCTCTACACCACAACACTCAACAAGATCTCACATACATACATACATACATACATACAAACATACATACATAAACACATACATATACATACATACAGTAAACACTGACATGCTTTCATGCCTGGCATGAACAATTTCAGCCCACATACAAAATAATCCACACTACATACACACACTTATCAACACTCAATACTCACTCTTATACAGTGTAGTGGGTGATATCTTTTAACCAGATGCATATTCAAACTACATTTACTTCTTATGCATATCTTTAAGGACCTCTTATGAACCAGCAGTGCAATGAGAAATAGTATCTACCGCTGGAGAAAGTGACATAGACCATGGCCTTAGAATAGATAATCACAGCTCTCACTAGAGGGCGATAGAGAGGTTAGTCTGTGTGTGTGTGTGTGTGTGTGTGTGTGTGTGTGTGTGTGTGTGTGTGAGAGAGAGAGAGAGAGAGAGAGAGTAGCCCCAAGCGTAACCCCAAGCCCAATACATGTGTGCAGTGCACATATGTATGCTTGTGATAATCATTGGATTGCTCTGGTAGTAGTGTTGCATTGTCCTTTCTTCGCGTTTATCATTCTATCTCTTGGCTCTGCCTACTACTTTTGTCTCCCAGGCTTTGTCCACCTCTTCTCTGGCCTCTCTTGTCATATGCCCTCTCTTTTAACACATGAGTGAGCTCCATAGGTTTA
>NC_063201.1:5104320-5106820 GCF_017589495.1 Alosa alosa
CCACAAAATCTTAAAACTAAAAATGTCAAAGGGTCGACTCACATGCCCATGCCTACATGGAAAACATGACGTTTAACGGACTTATTTTCCCTCATTAAATCCCTTCAAAAAACTATGGGGCATACACGTGGTCTACCTGTGGGCACTTTATTTTTCTTGACATAAAAAACATCTTTGGATCTTTGACCTCCTTGAATGAAGTCTGTTCTCATGCCTAAATATGTTTTAAACACATAAAACACATAGAGATCAGTGCCCCTCCCTGCACCCATCTCCCATCAACACAAATGCTAAGCACATGGCCATAACTTCATTTAAAATAATAGCAATCCTGCAAGGTCACAAGTCCTTGAGGGAAAAAAATGTGAGAAGTCTTCATTACCCGGTGCCTCTTTCTCTCTCTCTCTCTCTCTCTCTCACTGCTTCCCCCCCCCCTGCCACCTCACTCCTCCCCTCATCCCACCCCCACCCTCCTCCCGTCAGAACACCTGGTACCTACAACCTTGTACACAATAATAGCACCAATATATCCATCTATCTCTCTATCTGCTCTGGTCTGCAGTCAGCAGACTGTCGAAGGCAGTGGTGAGTTGGGAAAGGTCAGTTAATCGATGGCGCCCAATTTGACGAATCTCAGCCACTCTTATCATGGACCCAGTATTTAGGGGCAGTGGAGGCGCACAGAGATAAGTGCTTAATCCCGACTACGCCGGGAGAACGAGCGCACTAGAGAGAGGGAGCGAGGGAGGCAGGAGAGGAGGGAGAGTGAAGAGGGGATAAGAGGGGAGGGGAGGAGAAAGACAATCAAGGAGCGGGGGACAGAGAGACGAACAGAGAAGAAACAGGTTGAAGGAGAAGAAAGGATAGATCTTAAGATTTGGAAAGAGATAGGTGAAGATCGAGGAGGAGTATCGAGAAGTCAAAAATGGGTACCACAGAAAAAGACAAAAAAAGTGTCCTCTGCTGGATGAGGAAGTCATCATCCCAACAATGTGATAACTGAGAGTTAAACTCTGAAACCATTGATCTAGTCAGCCTCAGTGGCAGCCAATGGTAAACACCAGCTCACCGTGTCATCCAATACACGCTGTGATGCTTACACAAGCCTTATCTGAGATCCAGTGTCCGAGTATCTGTGTTGAGTTCTGACCTTCTTAGCAGAGGAAGAACCATCTCTGAGTCAGAGCGAAGAACCGTTCCAGACACGCTCTAGACCCTGCGACCCGCGGGCCCCCTCACGGCTAGCCTGGTCCCGTAAAACACACACGCTAACTATGTCATGACAGTGTTTTTGACATGGTCAATGGTCGAGGCATAAAACGCTGAAAACTCCTCTTATAAAGGGTCAGGTGTCGTGTCACGGCCGCCCGAGTGACATAAATAATTCCTCTTTTGTGTTGTGTGGTGGTAGTGATGGACACGTCTACATCAAGCTCAGCGTTGTAAATGTCACTGTCTACATGATTCATAACCAGCCAGTCAATAAGTGGAGCAGCATACTGCCATGACGGCTTGTGCTATGAAATCAGCCTTAAGTTTGTAAATCAATTTGTGACTAATCCTGGATGAAAGGAATGCAGATGGTGTACGGTTACATGTCAGATTAGTAGTTTAGGCATCAGACAGTGGTTTTGCCTCACATGCCTCTTGATTTGGTAAACACAACTATGATTACAAATTGCATGCATTTACTGGATTAGTCAAGTGAGGTCATGGCATTTTAGCATGACACAAAGGGATCCAACATGATATAATCCTGCATGGAAAGATTTGCGTCAGTTGGACACTTGAGGCACTTGCAATTTGGTGCGTTAACATGGCCCTATGATGCCAGGTGCCTGTGAATGGATAGAGACACCACTGCCCGCCATGCATTTGTGCAAATGTGTTTAGTTCATGAATATTTTCTTAGGGGTTATATGGGCATATTCATTTAATGTTTTCATTTACTCAGCATGATGGGCAGGTTAGTGAGTGTATAAACTTGAGTGTATAAACTTTGGGTATAAGACTTAAATCAGTACTTGATGAATGAATATGCACTGCACTTGATACCCCCCCCTCTGAGCGGACAAAGGTATTAGTCATTACACAAACAAACAAATAAAAAGATATGAAGCTTAAAAAAGCTGGGGGGAACAAGCTCCCAAATAAGTGCTAGAGGGAGTGATAGACTTGCAGACAGTGTACAGACAGACGTGTAAACAGACTTCAGGCCAACTGACAGACAGATCGACACACCAGTGAACAGCCTGCAGTACAATCAACAGCTACTCTGACCAGCAGCCTGGTACCAAATATTACTCTGAAACAAGACAAACAGAGACAGGCACACACATACACAAACAAGACAGCAGAGAGACAGTTGGACAAGTGCAGAGTACACAATCAGGCAGAGAGAGAGAAAGAAAGAAAGAAAGAAAGAAAGAAAGAAAGAAAGAAAGAGTGCACACACGTGTGCGTGAGGCAGAGAGAGAGAGAGATGAAGAGGCTCTTCCAG
>NC_063201.1:5111820-5119320 GCF_017589495.1 Alosa alosa
CTACATGAGCGCATGAAGACACTGAAGTTCAAGCTGTTCAGAGGCAGGGGGCAGAAGAGGCAGGGGGAAGTGCAGAGGTTGAATGAAAAAAATTGATCTGGGAATTTAGCATTTAGACACAGTTTACAAAGCGATAGAGATAGGACACACAGGAGCATAAGGGACTACAGAGGGGGGTGGACACTTAACTTTACAATAGGTCAGCTTCGCCCAATTTACTAGTACTAGTCCAAACCATGGCTTTATGATGAATCACAGAATATGTGGCCTAGTTTTGGGTTTTCCCTCATGTAGGATATTGAAGGTGTAGACCATTTTGTAATTTTTTATCATTAATTTTTTCATACACATTCTATTCAGAGCAGTTTTCTCAATCTTGTATTCATGTTTCTCAGTAGTCTTTGTCCAGATGGTATTGTGCTTTTTTCACATCAGAAACTGAACATGAATGAGTACATGCGATGAATAGGCCTGAGCTTACTTCCGATGAGGATGCTGTCGTCTCGCCGCCTGTCACTATGTTATTGATGGACTTTTATTGTTTGTCCGTGATTGCCCGAGCATTTCCTAAATGTTGAGCACGTTGCCACCTATGCACTGAAACGCAAATGCACCCCCAGCCACTCACAACAAAACAGAGGCACACCACACCGGGTCCCTCTTGCTGAGGGGGGAAAAGAAGGAGAAAAAAGGAAAGAAAAAATAAATCGATCGCCGGGGATAGCGGTGCGCGTCGGAGGATCGTATCTTGTCAAAATAATATATTACCCTCATCCCCGGCTGATCGATGCGGTGGATTAGGGACGGAGGGCCCTCTCCCCCCTCCGCTCTCCCCTCCTTGCTTCCCCCCGCTGCCTCTCTCTTCCTCCGCGGCGTTCCGTGCAGTTTAATATTTACCTCCGTGAATGAGCGGCAGCGACGGCGCTCACTCTTAATTGATTCCGACACTTGGGGCTCTGTGTTCGGGCTGCGGATGAGAGGCGAGGGGGGTGTTTAGAATGTAGAGAGAAAAGGTGGCGAGGGATCTGGCGAGGAGGAAAAAAGGGATTGGGGAGAGAATACCATATGGTAAAGCGGCAGGGGGAAAAAGAAATAGCCTATAGGCCTACTGTCACGTCCAAGTTCTGTTTGGAAATGGTATTGCCCGATACAGAGTGAGGTAAGATTTTAAAGGCTATGAAGAAACGCTCGTGCAAAATATACCCTAACCTAGAGATGAATGAAAAGTCAACGTATAGCCTACAAATTATACAAAACAGAATAGAGTTAGCGAAAATGAACAGAGATGGCGAAATAAGCATAGAGTGTGAACAGACAAGCGCGGAAATAAAGGTGCAGGTGAGACAGACGAATGGCGGCGTTCAGGTGAGGGAAATGAATCAGGAAGTGACGGAGGAAACGGAGGACAAGACGGGGAAATGAGACAGCGAGAGGGAGCGCGCCAAGAGAAGAGGGATGGCGGGAGAACAGAGGAACGTGAAGGATGGAAACCCTGCAATTGAGAGGGATTAGGAACTCGCCATAAAGATAAATAGAAAAAAAGGAGGAACTTGAAGAGAGGCAAGAGTTAGGATGAAGGCTACCAATAAAAATAGAAAGATGGGAAAATAGAGGGGTGAGAGGAGAAAAAGAGCAAAAAGAGGGGGATGACAAAGAAGGCATTGACAGAAAACAGGAGCAATGAGGTAGAGAGAAAGAGAGAGAGAGCAAGAGAGAGAGAGCGAGAGAGGACCATATTTTCAGTTGAAGGAACTTGGTTGTCATTTTGTTCCGCCAGCACAGAGCACGGCTATAAAGTATGAGAACCATGCGGGCCACACTCGATGACTTATGTGTATATCTAGGCTTTGTCAATATTTCTTTCTGTCTTTCCTGGGCTGCTGCTCTCCCCTTTTCGCTTCCACTCTCCTTCCTCTTTCACACTTTTCCTCCGGATGAGCACTTGTCCTATCACTCCCTCTGCTGAACACCCTTTTCTTACACACACACACACACACACACACACACAAACACACAGGTGTGTATTACAGGGCAGGTGTGTATTACAAGAAATTCTAGTAGTAAGACAGCTGTCATCCAAAATTTTAATGTATATTTCTGACGAGGAGGAATTATGACCTATACCTTGGTCACATGGTTCACCTTCACCCCACCTACTGCCCTGGCCCATGTTTACTTTGTTTTGCTTTGTTGTGGGGGTGTAGAGCAGGAAGAGGGGGGTAGTCATTCCAGAACCTTCTCTTACAGTCCTTACACACAGACGCCTGCTGTCCCAACACATCCATCTCCCTGACTTGTTATATTTCTATTTCATTCTGTCTTTCGTTCCCCTCCTTCCCTTAACTCTCTGCCCCCCTTTTCTGTCTGGGCATTCATCCCCCTCTCTCTCTCTCACTCTCTCTCTCTCTCACTCCTTCTCTACCTCTCCCTCTCTCATACACTCTCTATCTTACTCCCTCTCTCCCTATTTTTTCTCCATCTCTCTCTATTCCTTTCTCTCCCTCTCTCCGTCCAACTCTCCGTCCCCCCGTGTGTGTCTCTCTCTCTCTCTCTCCGTCTCTGGTGTTTATTTACTCTCTCCGAGGGCCTCGTTCAGTCAGAGGTAACAGAAGTGTCAGTTGTCATTATTCCCCTAATTCAGTCATCCGTCATCGCGCAGCGCAGCTCAGCACAGCACAGCGCAGATCAGTCCGCTGTATGCCACATTATACACGGCCGCAGCAGGTGTAGTCGGCACCGAGGTGGAGATTCGATTTGACACACATAGAGGTGGGAGGCCGGGGGAAAGGCAGGAGAGGGTGGAGGTGGTGTGGGGGTGTGGGGGTGGTGTGGGGGTGCTTTTGGGGGATTTTGAGAGTAAAAATAAGACCCAGAGTTTGACTAGAGACAAAGGAGATCACAGAGGTTTGGCAACAGGGGAGCAGCAGGCCCGGCGACTTGGCAGGGGAGGAGGAGGAGGAGGAGGAGGAGGCTGCGTCGTGTCGAGGGTGAGGGGACACACTTTATTCGCCCGCTCCCTCGACCTGCTGAGCCTGAAATCATAAACACACAACGCATTGATCCCAGGGTGAATTTACGATTAATTGGTCATGTATATTTATTACTGTGTAATTATCGATGTGCGATGAAGAGTAATAGCATTGCTTTGCAATATTGCTCAAAAACCTGCCAGTTTGGGGAGAGAAAATATATTATCAAACAGTATGTAAAATATGGCAACTTTTTTTCTCTTCCTCCATGTTTAAAGTTTTTCATATCCATTTATTTTTCACTCTTTTCTTTCTCTGGTTACAGTTACAAGGAGAGACATTCTGAATTGCCTGGCACCCCACTCCAGCTCAAATAATGAGCCAATGTTGCAATAGCTTCTCCTTCTGTGAAATACTTGCCAACTTCCCTGGGCCTCCTTTCCTCCCTCACTCTTCTCTTCTCCCTATAGGTGCGTCTGCACTTAGCAATGTGTCAACTCCAGAAACACTACAATTCCCATCCGAGGTAACGAGGAAGAGTCCTCTCCGGTTCTCTGTAGAGGATATTGCAGGGCTTGTCAAGGGGTTAGCTGGATGAGGCCATGGAGTTAGTGCTCACTTACTCCCTTCCTCTCTCCACTATCATCAGCAGTGATTTATATGGGCCCCCTCACATTAGCAGGTTCCTGCAGGGATCTCCCCACTACGTTTGATCCCGTTTCCTCCCCAGCACAGGACCTTAAATCCAGCCAGGACTCACAGTGTTTTAAGCAGCTTGAACTGGAGGTCTGCGTGGCATTCGCATGAGGCCCACATTTAGCCCCACTCTCTGTCTCTGTCTCTGTCTCTCTCCCGCTCTCCTAAGGCCCCTGCGTGATCTCCAGTCATAATCATGTTCTTATTCTGCCTCCCCTCTTGGTTCCAGAGGATTCCGCTGATGTCACTTCACAAACACCCCCCCCCACCACCACCACCACCCATCTTTTAATCTCTGAGCGAGTGCGTTGGCTGTGTATCCAAATCTAGCCTGTGATGTTCTGAGTGCTTGGAGTAAGGTATCACCACGGGAACAGGATGCGAGAGTGCTTAGAGCGTTTTGTAACCCCCTGCTGTGGGTCAATTAAACCATGAAGCAGTATTGTTGAGTTCAACGCTAAGGCAGGGTGCACAGAGGCTGGATCACTTGGTACGGAACACTTAAAGAATCATAATTCAACAAGGGTTCTTAATATTTATTCTATAGTTATATTTTAAGATTTGATTGCTGGTATATTTCATCATTAAGGACAACAAATGTACCGCTCTCTTATAAATCTTGAAATTTATGAATTATGTTACATAATTATGTGAATTATGTTTATATTATGAAATGGATGATATATACTGTATATACAGTTAATTTACAGCCAGGCCTTCAGATTCAGATTAGACAAACAAGACACTTTGGTAATTCAATAGATGTAAATACTCATGGCTATAGTTTCAATAGGTCTAATTCTTATGTCTTAGTCTTGTATAATATTGTCTTTAAGATCATATGAGTCAGTATATGCAAATAATATTGTCTTTAAGATAGTGTTTTAACCAGATCAAAATGCTGGGAAATAATCTCTTCTAGAGTTACAACAGGATAAAAAACAAGACACGCATAGCAATGAGGAACTGCATATTGCCTTCAAACTTTTATCTTATTAGGTGCATTTGGGTTACATCATGATTGACATTCTAATTCATTTAGGCAAGCAGTCGTTGGTGTGGAATTAATGAAAGAAAAAAAGCCTGATTGATTGCTTATATAAAGCTAAACTGTAATGTAGGAATAATTGTGTTAGTGCAGTAAGTGCACCAAAACGGACATAATGATAATAATAATAATAATAATAATAATAATAATAATAGCTTCCAAACATATTTGATTCTTATTATGTTTTTTTCATTTACAGTATTTTCTTACATATTTAGAATAGTCAGCTAATTATATCACCAAGCAAATATGAATCGATACAGCTATTCCTTGGACTCATGACGAGTGGCCTGGTAGCGGGGCCGGAGTGACGTGAGCTGGCTCCATGAGGGATGGGGCTGGTGGCAGTGGAAGTGGTGCACCTGGATGGAGCTAAAGCTCCAGCTTCCGCTGCTGAGAGCCTGGGCACGCCGCTAATGAGACGAGCAGAGCAACATCAAACAAACGGGGGAAATCAGAGCTCACGCGCCGCAGAACTCACCATCACAACACACACAGCTCTCTAGTGGAGTGGGAGACAGTGGTGATGCAAGCTCACATAAACACACACGCCCACACACACACTGAACGGAATGCCACCTGACACAAACACACACGCACGCACGCACGCACACATACACACACACACACACACACCTGCTCTTCTGTTGTCAAACACATCAGTGCACAGATGCACTTACAAATGCTTTCTCTCAGACACACACACTCACACACACACTTGCGCTTGTTCAACACCTTCAAGAAAGCCATTCGATTGTCCAGTACTTTGACTGAAATACCTGTTGACCTTTAAGACACCATATTGAGTGAAATAGCTCTCACTGTGCGCAGTATAAACTCTTTGAGTATGAGAGAGAGAGAGAGAGAGACAGAGAGAGAGAGAGAACATATAGAAAGTTTGAGGGACATAATGACAAGTGGATTAAGTCAGGGCAAAGCAAATGCAAAAGAGAGAGAGAGAGAGAGAGAGAGAGAGAGAAAAGCAGGAGTAAGAGAGTGCTCAAGAGAGGCGGAGAGGAAGAGATGAAGGAGGAGAGAGTGAGCTAGGACACAGTGAGCTCTGAGGAAGATAGTGTATGGGAGGCGGTGGGCAGATTGATAGTGTGCATTGAGATTGGGGCAGGGCAGTCACAAGCTCAGCCCTCTCTGTAATTCTGCACTTAATCACCATCATTGCGATGGGGTGTGAGAACAAGGGCGGAGAGAGAGAGAGAGAGAGAGAGAGAGGGGGAAGAAGGTTAAGTGGATGTAGATGTGTACAGATGATTAGCATATGCTACTGGACTGGTTGGAAAAGAGAACAGAAACACAAGACGGGGAGGTGGGGTAGCAGGCACAGTAGAGGTATGTAGAGGTGAAAAGAAAACAGGTTATCAAAGAGGGTGTTGGAAATGGGGGTGCATAAAGAAAGGAACGGAGGTTGAAAGAGCGATGGAAAGCAGGAGTGAGCTACGCAGAGTGAGCGTGCTGAAGACTGGATGATGAAAGCTTAATTAAAGTAAATTAGCTACCTGAGCCCCCAGACTAACCCTTGTCACACAAAGTCAAGCGGAAGAGAGTGGGGAGAGAGGAGGAGGAGGTGAGGAGGAGTAGTGGGACTCGGAGACAGGGAACATCAGGGAAGTTTTCAGGGACACACTGGAGAGCATTCATCACATGAATGCATGCACATATGTCTCTTCTAGTTGTATGACTAGTAGACATGACTAACCGTTTCTTGTGACATATAGCCTACATATTATTTTTACCAATTTACATATGACAGTCTTTATGATACCTTATAAACCTACAAACACTGTACAGTAGAAGATAAAATAGATTTTTACCATGTCAACTGCCAAGTATGCATGAGGCACTGAAGCTTATTTTCGCCATTTAGGTTCTTTTTGGTGTTTATTTTCAAAACATTGTTAGGAAGTCATTGCTTATCAATCCGCAGACATCAATCCACAATATGAACGACATAAAAATATATCTGTGAAGGGAGACTCCATGTAAGTGGGGTAGCAAATATATACAGAAAAACCCTAAAAGTCATTATATTTGTTAGGAAAAGGCTTTGGACAATTTCGTTGGACTAATAAGCGTTCACAATCCAAGTTTATGGGAGCCAGTAACAGTGTCAGTCAGGGATATATTATTAAATAATTTTCGTGCAGTGAGCCATAATTTCATCTACTTGGTAATGTTCTTATTTATTCAATTAATTGGTGGTCTAATTCATTTATATATTTATTTACCCCATCTTGCTATCCCTTTTCTTTTTTCATCTCTCTCTCCAACGATTATCCTTCCCTCTAATTAGAAATCGATGCCGTGAGGCCGGCGGGTATTTGCGATGTGTTTGTGGACGTAGAGAACAATTCCCTGGACAGAAAGAAAAGACAGAAAGAGGGGAGGACACACGCACACAAACACACACACACACACACACACACACACACATGCACGCACGCACAAACCATCACCACCTCCACCGAACCACCGACAACTAACTACATCGCTCCTAGCTATTCTTTTTAAAAGCAGTAAAGACGAGACTAAAGACGAAATGAAAAGAATACCTTTCCTTTCCCGCCTGACGATGGGTGCGCAAGGGATTTTTGCAGGGAATAGGCTACAACTAAGGTTTTTTAATGAAACCAACGAATGTAAGGCTTTCTGCTGCGAAAAAAATGCATTCCGCTCAGGCTATATTAATACAACCAATAGTCTTTCCGCCAGTAGCCAGAGTTGTTGCTCAGAGTTGGCGGAGGGATGAAGGGGAAATATTCCCAGAGTTCCATG
>NC_063201.1:5124320-5159320 GCF_017589495.1 Alosa alosa
TACACATACACGCCAGGCACCAGCTAGAAAAAGGTAGCGATGGAGTTTCTCAGACATTAGTCATGACAGAGCCAGTGAAAAAGAAGCAAAAACCGAGAAAACAGTAAGGAAATTGCCAATACTGCATAGTTTACCTTTAACATATTTTGTTACCCAGAGCCACCATCATGATGTCAGTCTAAAACTTCATAAATGCAAAGAAATAGACATCTATCATGTCAGTTAGCATAACCAAACAGCAGAGCCTATCAAAACAAGTCTTGATGACCCTACTCACACATTCTGCCTAACCCTACTCACAGATTCTGACAGGCTATACCGTGTGTCATCATCAACACAAATAATTAAAGTATTATTTTTATTATTGTAACAGTGATGCCCACTATTCACGTCTGTTGTTGTTTTTATTTTTATCCTGTTATTCGTGACCAGTGAAGTGAATGGGAATAAGAGGAGTGTAGGTCTATTTAATTATTTTTCAGCACAGACATACACAGTGAGAAGCCTCTCCCGTCATCAACTCGTCTCAGTTTGGTAGTTTGGCTTATGTCCCACTGACTGAGAAAGCTTGTTGTTCTCTGGGATGTAATGTTTCTCTCCTAAGCCAGATCACAGTGTGTGTGTGTGCTTGGACACTGGTCTTCATCTCCATGCGTGACCCACTATAAAGGTGTAAGAATGCATGACCAAAGCATAAGAAGGACACCTCAAAGTATTGTTCGGGAAGTTTAGAGGATTGTCAACATCGTATTGTAAATAGGTGAACATATCATGAAATCTTCCAAATGTAGTTATGTTTTGCTGGTTTACATGCAAATAAATGTCAAAACATCTGAAAGCTTGTAAAAGTTTCAGAACAGAAAGCGATTTTGTTTTACTGTAAATTGTACAGTAAAAACAACAAACACATTTCGACTGAGCCCTTGTAGGTTATATGCACATTTTGAAATGTCCTGTAATATTTAGTTAATATAATAACTGTATGAAATGCAGCTCTTAGAAGAATTTACTCCCCCATTTTAATATTATTATGAAGGATCCTACTGTCACATATTTCGTTGCTCTGATTGGTCTGTTTTGCTTAAAAATACTTTCAACACCTAAGCTCACTGGTCGACTGGCACATAGAGCTACATTTTTACATTTCCTTCAGGATCTTCTTCTTGTCATGAGTATTTGAGAAGTGCATCTGTGTGTGTATGTGTGTGTGTGTGTGTGTGTGTGTGTGTGTGTGTGTTTTCCATGAGACCACAAATGAGACTTGAAGCATTTTAATTTACATGTGAAGCATCTCACATTTAGCGGCATCATTACATGTTAAAGATAAAATGCTGGGTTTAAACCTGTCAAGCTGTGCTATAACAATTCAATTAGTAGTATATTAGTAGTATATAGCTTGTGTTGTATTTAGTTGTGTGTGTGTGTGTGTGTGGTACATGTGTGACATCATAGTGTTGTGTTATGAGAGTGAGTGCGTATATCTTCCTGTAGACAATGCATGTGTGTGTATCACAAAGTTATGTACTGTGTGTGCAAGTTCTGGCCACATGTGTGTATTTATGTGTGTGTGTGTGTGTGTTTGTGTGTGTGTGTGTGTATGTGTGTGTGTATTAAATCTCATGGTTGTGTGAATATCTGCTACATTCCTCTATTCTGAGCATCAAGAAAGTGTGTGTGTGTTTGTGTGTGTTTGTGTGTGTTTGTGTGTGTGTGTGTGTGTTAGTATGTAGGTGTGTTTCTATCTATATGTGCAGTGCGTACAGGTTCCAGGCATGTGTGTATGTGTATGTGTGTGTGTGTGTGTGTGTGTGTGTGTGTGTGTGTGTGTGTGTGTGTGTGTGTGTGTGTGTGTGTGTGTATCTGCTGCATAGCAGCTCCATTAGTGTGCTTGTGTGTCTCCGTATAGAGGAGTGTGTGAGGAACAGTATTCCCTGGGCTGCTAGTTATAATGTTTCTGGGGGTGATTGGGGGAACTTGAAAGCCCTGTGCTGCCCAAATCAAAACTAACAAGGAAATGATGGGGGCCCCTTTATCTCCTCACTGGCCTAAGGGTGCTTAAAGGAGTTGGGGGTTGGGGGTGGTGGAGAGAGAGAGAGAGTGAGATCGGAGAAGAGGGCTGGGTGGAGGAGGAGGGGGGCAGCCTGGCTTCCTCTTTGATTTGTAAAAAATGCATTACCTCCGAAATCAAACGGAAAATTACTGTGCGGGAGCAAAACATACAGCGAGCGAGAGAGGGAGAGACAGTGGCTAGGTGAGCGAGAGGCAGGAAGAGGAAAAGAGGAGTGTTCACCGGTATGGATGAGCCAGCTGATGGGCAGAAAATGTGGTATAGATTTTACAGTGGTGCAAATGAGGAGACACAGGCTATGGAGGCTTATGAAGACATCCGGCGAGCGTGCAGTAACGCGCCGAAAAACAGCCCCTCTGTCTGCACCCGCTCGCTCAGATCTCGTTGTATTATTCACGAACACAGTCATGACTGCAAATGATGTGGTATTGATGACTTGAATACCCCTAAGACTTCAGAGAGGAGAAATATTTGTTTGGAATATCACATACAAACAACAATATTGGAGGCGAAAAACCCAGTCTAAATCACATAAGCCTTCACTTCTGAACACAATCAGACGTCGTATTTCGGGGTGGAACTCACATCTTTACAAATGGAAGGAGAGTCTAATCAAATTAAGTCTGCTGTTCATTAAAGATGGATAGCGAGAGATCACTGCTCGTTTTGAAAATGTATTAAGACGGAAAATGTAGCTGGGCGAGTCAGACAGGTGACCCGAGCTTTCCACAGGTATTCATTTCTTGTTCTTGGTGGACTCTCTATTCTATTCTATTCATTAGCATTGACCCGGGGGATGTTTCTCAGATGAAATTAACAGTAAGTGAGAGAGGGTGAAATCAGTGTGAAATCACCGGTGCGCATGGAGTGAAGACCTTCTCTTGGCCTGCCTGGTGCACGTTGATGTGAAACAGCATAAGACAAAGATTATTTAGTATTTAGAGTAATTTAGAGTCTGGATTGAGAAATCAGTCAAAATATAATGCAGCAATAGCAATTTGTCTTAAAGTATTTTAGCAGTTGGAATAATGTAGAAATCAAATAGAAAGTATAGAGATTGAATATAAGGATGAAATGAAAGGTTTGTCGGAGTAAAGAGATTTACTGAGTAAAAACAGATACATATGCGAGAGATGCAAAAAAAGACAGACGCGACGGAAAGTCAGCAAAGAAAGCACCAGTACAGGGTTGAGACGCACTCCAAAGACTAGACTAGAAAGACTAAAAAGAGAGACTTTAAAAAGCACTCTCACAAGTGTGTGTGTTTGTGTCTGTGTGTGTGTGTGTGTGTGTGTGTGTCTGTGTGTGTGTGTGTTTGTGTCTGTGTGTGTGTGTGTGTGTGTGTGTGTGTGTCTGTGTGTGTGTGTGTGTGTGTGTGTGTGTGTGTGTGTGTGTGTGTGTGTGTCTGTGTGTGTGTGTGTGTGTGTGTGTGTGTGTGTGTGTGTGTGTGTGTCTGTGTGTGTGTGTGTGTGTGTGTGTGTGTGTGTGTGTGTGTGTGTCTGTGTGTGTCTGTGTGTGTCTGAGTATGAGAGAGAGAGAGAGAGGATGGTGAGGGGGGAGAGAGTGCATGAGCGAGTAAGAGTGAGCGAGAAGTGCCTGGAGTTAGCAATAATAATTTATACAAACACACCTTAATAATTCACATTCCATTTCAATGCTGGAGGGAAAATCCAAAATTCACAGAGCATAATTAAATAGAAGCTGGCTGGAGAGAGGAACGATGAGGGAGACTAGCATTAAAGATACCAGTGTACAGCCGCCCTCCATCTCCTATTCCAGCTTTGTAAGACAACCCTTATGAAATGGTGATGTCCAGACCAACCCAGGCTTCTTCAAGCCTACGCAGCATGTGCCCATGCCAATGTTGAGATGGGGAAAACTATTGAATTGCTTTGTTTTTAAAAAGACACAGCTATGCTGACAATATAAGTTGTCATCAATTCGTTTTTGTTAAGTTAGTAGCACGTAGTACAATTTTTTTTTTTTAATTATTAGTTTTTAATCTTTGAAGCAACTACAATTTTGAGGGAAATATATGTGATTAAGTCACTGTGATATTGAAAAGCAGGATTTCATTCAGTATTCAGTAATTTCATTGTCACACCTAGTGCAGACAGTTTAGCTGAGAAAGAACAAGGCTGCCTGTCTGTTTGAAAACCAGCTGTTGTCTTCAGACCGACAACCAGCGCTGCTTATCTTAAACATCAGTAAGCCGCCCCTCACCAAAGCCTTTTGATTGCGAGAGAACACACAGAAACAGGGCTGACTGATCTCGAACACTGCCCGAGGAGTGGCCCGCGGTACGCTACAGCGAAGGGCACCCTATCAAATGAAAGCGAAGTGATTGATTTCACAGAACGTTCCAATGCGGTGACCCTGTGACTTTCAGCACAGCATCCTAAAGCTCATATAGGTTATGAGTGACACAGGGCCACACTGCTGTAACTGCTCCAGTTACCGCTCTAATGGCATTGGCCCCTTGACTTTGTACCTGCTGCCCTCCATTCTAATACACGGCCAGCCGGAGTCTCTATCGAAATGTCCAGCAAACACCTTGGGCTGTCTTTCAGAATATGACGAACATGGCTGCACACACTAAGCACACTTGTGTTCTCCCTGAGAGAGTCGATGCATTTATTGTGCATTTAAGCAAATGGTATTGGATGGAGACAAGATCATGTTTCAGATCATCCTAATTGTACAGAGGCAAGTTTAAAATCATCTGAGCTATGGTGCGGTACTCCAACGCTGTTTTGTAAACAGCTCTGATGCATAGGAACAATCAGAAGTCTGTGTTTGTGTGTGTGTGTGTGTGTGTGTTTGTGAGTGTACACAAATTAAAGCTGACCCTTACCGTTTTGTCCTGCAGGTGTTGCGGAGGCATGGACTGCAATTGTGTGAGTGATCTGCTGCTCACGCCCCCGGTCCCAGCGCTCTGGACGCCAGGTGAGACACACACACACACACACACACACACACACTCTCTCTCTCTCTCTCTCTCTCTCACACACACACACACACACACACACACACACACACACACACACACACTCCACCTAATGTTAATAGTATGTTCATACAGGATGCGATAAGTTGTATACCTGGCATGAAGGCAAATTGATAATATTTCACTCTAATAAATTAATAATTTAGTAATCTGTGTGAAATTAGGAAGTCATGGTTATGGAGAAATACTCATGTGCATACAGAAATTAGTACCATGATATGAATAATATAATGGGCAGCCGTGGCCTACTGGTTAGCACTTTGGACCTATAACCAGAGGGTTGCCGGTTCGAACCCCGACCAGTAGGCACGGCTGAAGTGCCCTTGAGCAAGGCACCTAACCCCTCACTGCTCCCCGGGCGCCGCTGTTGATGCAGGCAGCTCACTGCGTCGGGATTAGTGTGTGCTTCACCTCACTGTGTGTACACTGTGTGCTGTGTGTGTTTCACTAGTTCACGGATTGGGATAAATGCAGAGACCAAATTTCCCTCACGGGATCAAAAGAGTAAATCTACTTATACTTATATAGGGATCAAAAGAGTATATATACTGATACTTATATAGGGATCAAAAGAGTATATCTACTTATACTTATATACTTATATACTTATATAGGGATCAAAAGAGTATATCTACTTATACTTAATATTAACATGGGTTATTTTTATCTGCACAACCTTTTATGAACTAGGCCTATAGTATTTTATGTACAGTCCAAAAAGGCTTAAACTAAACTAAATAAGCATTTTCTGAACTGAATAAGATGTTTCTCTCTCATTTTGTGACTTTACATTCCTCGCCTGAATAGCCTGAAATAATGATAATGTACCATAGCAAATCAAACAAGCATTGAAAGAAATCCCTGACAGTTTTCTAGTAGGCTTTGATTCAGTTAGCAAGGACAACAGTCCTGCAGGCCCAGTGGCCTGCTATTAAACACAAGAGTCAGTCATCCCTTCAGTGCATCCGTCATCCAGACAGCTCTCCCCTTCGGCTAGAGCCTCCCAAACACCAGTAGGCCTCATATCGAGCCGCCTGCTTTTTTGCCTCCGCTTCCCTAGGCTTCGCTTTCCCAGACTGGGCCTACAAGCCGGAGTCGAGCCCGGGCTCGCGGCAGATCCAGCTCTGGCACTTCATCCTGGAACTGCTGCAGAAGGAGGAGTACCAGGGGGTGATCGCCTGGCAGGGGGACTACGGAGAATTTGTGATCAAAGACCCCGACGAGGTGGCGAGGCTGTGGGGCATTCGGAAGTGCAAGCCGCACATGAACTATGACAAGCTGAGCCGAGCACTGAGGTACATTGTGTGTGTGTGTGTGTGTGTGAGAGAGAAAGAGAGAGAGAGAGAGAGAGAGAGAGAGAGAGAGAGGGAGAGAGAGTGTAGTGGCATGGAGTGGGTTTCAGCTGGGCAGTCCTCTCTCTCTCTCTTTGTTTGTTTGTGTGTGTGTGTGTGTGTTTGCGCTCATGTATGAGTATGTGTGTGTGTGTGTGTGTGTTTGCGCTCATGTATGAGTATGTGTGTGTGTGTGTGTGTGTGTATGTGTGTGTTTTTGCGCTCATGTATGAGTATGTGTGTGTATGTGTGTGTGTTTGCGCTCATGTTTGAGTATGTGTGTGTGTGTGTGTGTGTTTTTGCGCTCATGTATGAGTATGTGTGTGTGTGTGTGTGTGTGTTTTGTTTGTGACCACAGCGCTAGATATACAGTAGGTGCCGGTGGAAGGTGTATTGTGAGAGTTTATTGTGTCTGCTTGTGTGTGTTGTTGTGGTTCTCTCAATTACCTGCTTGTTCTTGTATTCACTATGTTTAATGTATGTCTAACAGACCCAGTGAGTGTGGTTAACTTGAGGATGCATGTCCACATAGCTTTCACGCTGAGAGTTGGCTGTGACCTTGGTATTAGTCACATGAAAAGGTTGCAGTGGTTTTACTCTTTCCAAAGGAAAAGGCTTTTCCCCCAGGAATATCAATACTTTTCATTTTGCATCTTTTAACTTCTAAATAGAAGTTGAAGACCAGAACGGGTTTTCAATAAAGAGCAAAAGTCAATAAGGATTTCAGAATTAAGCCTATTTCAAATGGACTCAGAGTAGCAGAACCTAAATCAAGCGTTGTACTTTTTGTAAAAACGGCAACAAAGAAAACTTACAACAACGTCAACAAAAACAACAGAAACTCCAACAAATAACAACAAAACAATTTCAATTTAAGTCCAAAAGTTGTCCTCTCATGAGCTTTGAGTTTGGCCTTCTCCCTTTCACTCCTTTGTTTATGCTAATCATATGCAGTCCTGCTCCTCCCCCCCCCCCTCTCTCTCTGCCCTCCCCATAATGGGTGCTGTCGCTCCTGTCTAATTGTTATGAATTGGCCCAGGCCATAATTAGCCTCGTTGATTAGCCTTGCTTAATTGCTCAATTAAGGGACAGCGAACAATTGCCACGCAAGGCAAAAGGGAACAAATCATGGGTGGTGGCAGGGTGTTCTGTGTGTGTCTGTGTGTGTGTGTGTGTGTGTGTGTGTGTGTGTGTGTGTGTGTGTGTGTGTGTGTGTGTGTGTGTGTGTGTGTGTGAAAAAGAGAGTGAGGGGACCAGTGGGTGAGGCCTCTGAGGACAGCATTGATACTAAAGGGCTTTCTTCCTTCACCCCTCTCTTCTTCCAGTAGTTTAATATAGGACACTCTGTCTGTCTTGATGTTTTGATTTTTGTTTTTGCTTAATTGCTTGGGTAAACCGTGTTTGTTGTAGTTATGAATGATGTTCTCTAATTGGTGGCTGGTGGTTACACTATCCTCCTCATATGAAATCATATGTTAAAGATGCAATGATATGCTCTTCTTTATGTTCTTCCTCTTGATGGCAGGTATTACTACAACAAACGCATTCTGCACAAAACCAAGGGCAAGCGCTTCACCTACAAGTTCAACTTCAGCAAGGTTGTGCTGGTGAACTACCCCCTGTTCGACATGGCGAGCTCTCCCTTCCTATTGGCCCAGAACCACTTCAACGGCAGCTCAGCCGCACCAGACTGCAGTCCTGTCACCCCTGAGGTAGGACAGGGACAGTTACGGCCCACTTTCAAATGCATGCGCCTATGTGTGTGTGTGTGTGTGTCTAACAAACAGAGATAATAAACTGTGCAGACAGAGGAAAGAATAGACTCTTGTCACAGGGATGGTCCTTGTGACAGCAACAAATATTGCAGCTTCATATAGCAGAAATATTCTAGGACAGGCAGAAAGGGAGATGAACTTATCAGATGCCCTCACACAGCTTGTCTTTATCTCCTCAACTTCAGAACTTTATTTGATCTTGCACACCTACTTCTGATGCTAGTCTTGATGAAGATACCCTGCTCTGCACTTAGACAAGGGAAATTCTATTCTCCAATTTTCAGCTATATTTTATTAACTGTTTCTAATGGTGGTTTACTAGGTATTGGTGTTCTGTCATTACTCACCTTGAGTCATACTTTCACTGAAATAATACTCACTCTTGATGCCAGAGGCAGGCCATAAATAAAAATGTCCGGTTATAGGAGACTACAGCCTGAGAAAAGGGCTTTATTCAATGACAATACATATTTCAGGATTTTTTGATGAATCTCTTTTGTTTCACAATGAAGGAATATTTCATACTTAATCTTCAGTGGCAGAATAGAGGCTTAAGCGATTCCAGTTCCTCCTTCTGGTGTGATTTCTGTGGGTTTTCTGGGCTCCTGTGTGTTCCAAAGTGGTAGTCATGAAATTCAAAAATGGATTCCGTGACAGAGGTGGGAAAGGTAATGTAAATGACGGGAGTGAGGGAGAAAGTCAGGAGACGGAGTTAAGTGTCCTTAAAACAAAAGAAGACGTTATCCCTCCCTGACACCCTTGTCTTGAATGGCATACCCATCCCTGTCATCGATTGGATCTGAAAGAAATGAAAGTGGTGAAGGGGTCCTCCGGATCAATGCGTCGTAATTAATGCAGGTTTGTTAAGAGCAATAGAGATCACGTAGCTTGGAAGTACAGTCCCGCCTTTCAAACTCGGAGCTGAGAAGTGACAGAAATTATTGATCTCCCCAGCATGGAGGGGAGAAAAAGAGACCAGATCTCCGCTGTCTGTCCCGTGGGAGTCCCGCGACGACTTTGCCGTTTCCTTTACTTGGCGCCAATCCTCCCTCCCACGTTTAAGCCTCGCTTCTCTTGTAGCTCACCTCCCCTTCAGGACGTCCCTGTTGACTCCTCGTTGGGGCGCGGCTTTGTTTTTCAGCCGATTCGGCTCAGATCAGAGCAGGCCTTGATTCATGCATGACAGGGTGACTCAAGGCCTGGGAGAGACACATGCTGCGGCCGTTAATTCGGTTGTCTACAGTTCTCCAGGCTCCCACCCACACGTGATATCACCGTTCCGTTAAAACTTCCACCTGATTTCCACCTCACCTGGTTGTGCCCACCCAGAGCCTCTTGCGTCTTTCTGTCTCAGATCTAGAAGATACCTATCCACAGTTGTTATTCACAGCAATGTGGCTCTTCCATATAAGATATCATACATTCATATTAAAACACAAATTACAAACACACAGAAATGTGTTTACATATATTTATCTTTGAAATGATTGCCTTGTTTAAGTTCCACTTTTGCTAATACCTGATATTGTGTGGCTTGGTACACAATATTAATAAGCTCATTTTCCCTCTCTCCCTCCCTCCCTCTCTATCTCTCCCTCCCTCCCTCTCTATCTCTCCCTCTCTCCTTCTCTTTCCTTCCATCCCTGTCCACCTCTCTCCCTCCCTCCCTCTCTATCTCTCCCTCCCTCCCTCTCTATCTCTCCCTCTCTCCTTCTCTTTCCTTCCATCCCTGTCCACCTCTCTCCTCTCCAGGCGCTGCAGTCGCTGTTCCCCCGCCTGCCAGAGGCCAGCCGCGGCAGCGCTCTGTTTGACCGCACCGGAGGCGCCCCGGGACCGGAGGGGGACAAGCTGCGGTTGGACGCCTTCCCTTTCCTCGGCTCAGGTGTGGGAGCGAGGGAGAGGAGAGAAGCGATTCTTGAGAGGGTAGTCCCAGCCTTGGCAGCAGGTGTGTTAACCTTGAGCTGTGAAAGAGGAACGAACGGGGCAGGAAGATCTGTATTGTTGGCCCTGAGAAGTGAAAAAAAAACTGACAGAGAGAAAGAGATAGAGAGAAAGGAAGGATGGAAGAAATGTAGATTAAAAAGGTGAAACAACAGGAAAAAAGGAGACAGAGAGGTAGATTTAAAAGGTGAGAGGTGAGGTGAGTTGTCAGTCTGGTGCTGGGGTATGGTTTTGATGTGAGTGTGGCAATTTACATTTTCCTTATCTCGTTTTGTGGCAGTGCTAGAATCCCTCCCTGAGTTACTGTGTGTGTGTGTGTGTGTTGTCAGCACACACGCCCTCATGTGCACTCCTTTGTCTCTGTGATCACATTGTACAGTGAAGCAGTGTAGTAGAAAGCATCAGAATGTGTGTGTGTGTGTGTGTGAGAGAGAGAGAGGTGTTGTGTGCAACCTACAGCAACCCCTCCACCACCCCCTCTCCTGCTGTGCACACACACTCTGTGTTTGTCCTCGGGTCCTATTCCTCCCTCTCTCCCCCTCTCCCTTCCCAAGTGTCCCCCCTGTCCTAATCCCTTCCCAGGCAGGAAGGCCCTAATTGAGGGTGCAGGCTTCAGTTTGTGGCCTGTGGGCTCCCATTACTGTGTTTTCATAAGCAAGTGAGGCCTGCCTGCCTGACTGATTCAATATTCATGTGTCTGCCAGCTACTCCAGGGCCAACACACAGAGACTGTACCACTGTCAAATTAGTCCTGCATAGCAAATAACAGAGAGAGAAGAGAGAGAGAAGAGAGAGGAGAAAGAGAAGAGAAGGATGGAGAGAGAGAGAGAGGGGAGGGAGAGAAAGAGGGCGAGAGGCAGAGAGAGGAGGAGAAGCCGAGGCAGATGTGAGGATGATGAAGATGAGAGAAGTCGGGAGGTGGATGGGTAAGAGTTGTTTTGTACCGAGCGGGAAAAACATGGCATCTACAGCGTGCAGTATTTACACAGCGTGAAGCAACAGCTAGTCTCACCTACTGCAGGATCTATGTGAAGGATGACATTGACCACATGCAACTTGGTATTTTTGATCAGACTTGTTGATCTAGGTTGATCTATCTACATTCTGTGTGTTTTCGGTTAATGATATAACACACTGAGATGAATAAAATGAACACATTGAAAATATAATTAAACTGAACTCAATTCCTGGGTTTGAACCTTGCCATAGTTACCAGCGCTTTTGGGTCTGGCTCTAATTAGCGAGCTGCAGAATGGAATAATGTAAAGATTAATCAGATGGAGTGCAGTGCTGATGCTAACGCTGTCTCCCTCTCTGCTCGTCTCTCTTCCCCCAGGGGCGCCTTGTTACTCCAAACCTCCGTCCCTGTTGGGCCCTTACCCCCGTAACCCCCCTTTCGACTACCCGTGGGGCTTTAACCCCTACCTCCCAGGGGCCTTCTCACTCAACAACTGCCCTAAACTGCCCCCTGGCTCGCTCTACCCCTCCCACTTCTACCCCAACCCGCTGCAGACCAGCCTGTCCCAGCTGCCCCACCCTTTCTCCTCCCTCCTGCCCCCGGGTGACGCGGAGGCAGCAGACAGGGGCGGGGCCCAGTCCGGAGGGACCAATGGCGCGGTGGGAGGGCCGCCTCCGAGACTGTGCATCCCGCCCTACCCCGGGATAGGCCGGACGGAGCCGGGGAGTGGGGGCGGCACCCCTGGGGAGAGGGAGCGAGGCGAGGCCACCGTCCCTGGGTCTGTAGGGGGCTTGGGGCTCAGCCTCGGCTTGGGGCTGGGAGGGGTCAGCTTGGGAGGGGTGGTGGGGGGCGGACAGCAGAGCCCGTCGGAGCGGCGCGTAGTAGGCGGAGGCGGTGGCGGCGGCGTCAAGCAGGACCCGGAGTCTGACTCGGACCTGGAGATCACGGACCTGAGCGACTGCAGCTCGGACAACGAGACGGACTTCGGCCTGGTCAAGAGCCCGCGGCTGGACGTGCGTCCACAGGGCCTCAACCTGAAGGCCGGAGGTGTCGCCAGCGCCCTGCCACCCCTGTCCTCCCTGCCCCCACCTGCTTCCCCCCACCCCCTGAAGAGTCTGGTGCCCCTCACACCTGCACCGCCCTCCCTCCCCTCGAGCCTGGCCCCATCGCTGCCCCTGTCCCTCTCTCCATCACTCACGCTGGTCGAGCGCCACAGAGAGACAGAGACTCTCAAACTGACCCACAGTTAATGGATTGTCCTCATGACACTCTTGCCGTCTCCTATATCCACCCCCTCCTCTCTTTCTCTCATTTCTTTATTTCCTTCCTTTACTACTTGCTTGCTTCCTTTTCACTTAAAAAGCATCTTTGGTTGACATATCTGACATATTTTAGCTGGCACTCCCTTCTACTATTCCTTCAGAGTTGCTTTCGCTCTCTTTTTCTCTGTGCAGTCCTGTGTCATGTCTTTATTTGTTCTTTCAGTTAAGATTTTTTTCTTCTTTTCACTACCCATGAAAAATAACAAAACCAATATTGGATCCTGTGGTAGTCCCATATGTAGCAGGCACTCAGAGCACCTTGAATAAACCTATAAAGTGAAGCGGCAAAGGTTTGGTTGTGGAGACATTGCCTTGAGACATTTTAAATGTGAATGCATTTTATGAAATGCAGTCAGCCCGTGGAAACCATTTGGAAAGCCATGCAGTGGCATTGTACATTGCACAGAGAAACCACAACAACTCTTGCTTCTAGCTTTTTCAATGAGGTTACAGAGAATTTGGATAAAGGAAACCGCACAAGAAGCAGACAATTTGCTGTCTTGGTGAATGTATTGTTTCCGAGCACTGCTGTATAACCCATGCCCAGCAGTGTGAGAAAAGATGCAATAACAACCACAAGAAAAGTAGTATTAAATTGATAGTGCTATAACGCTGCAATAAGAAATTTGTGTGTAGTGTATGTTTTTTTTATCAGGCAGTTTGGTGTTTTGACACACTGTCAAACATTGCCACCTAGTGGTGCATAATAGTTCCTGAACAAGAGAGAGGAATACAGGAACTCTGGTTGAGCCAGGTCACCTTCTTATATTTCATATCCCTCATTTTGAGACTATTTTCTGTTCCTACATTTGCTGTAATTGATGAATTACATTTGGATGTTTCCTGGATGTCAATTATTTCATTTAAATGGACATTTTGTCATGCACCATTTTTAAGTCTACCTTGCATTGTATGTGAACCAGTCTGTGAGTAGTTTTGTCTTGATAATTGGCACAGAAATGGGGAGAAACAGAGAGTGTACAAGTATCTCAGAATTTGTATCTATATTTCAATGTATATATTTTAATATTGTGTACATTGCATTTAATTATTATGTCTATTATAACAAATAGGTGTATTGATGTTCTGTATTTACATAAAAAAAAACAATATTTGGAAAACAATAACTATTGGTGTATCATGAAATGATGTAACAAACAGCAGAGCAACATTGCTCTGATTTTTTAAAATTATTCTTTATAATTTATTTGTTTATTTATTTTTAATGCTGAAGAAGACCGTGTTTGGAGCTAGAATCGTGGAATATTTTTCTCACCTCTTGCTAATTGTGCCCTTTGGTCATGTCTCCAGATGCTCTGAGATGAACCACAGAGTTGAAACACGCCGCCAGCCTCATTTACGTTGCTTCCCGCCCCATGGTACTGTGCCGTAATTAGTCACATGTGAATAATATTGGTTTGCCGCACATCCATTTGAAAAAAAAAAGAAGATTATTCAAAGAAAACAGCCAATCCTTTCCTTGATGGCAGATGACAAAAGGGCATCAATACTTAACAAAAAAAAATGCTTTCAATGTAAAATGATGCATAGGGCTGAGCACAATAAGAATTGAATCTGTGAAGGGAAACCATTCAGGATCTGCACATCATGTAAGATTTCCTCATTGTGACTCCTGCCACTACAGGCAGACTGAGAGTTGAGACGTGCGTCCTACTCCCTCATGTGTTCTTTATTGTACAGTGTTGACACATAGATGTAAATATACTTTTCTTTGTGTATTTGTGTGAACACATTGGACTAATTTTACCATGCAGTGAAATTCTGAGTCTTCTGCCTTTCATTTGTTTTATTGTAAAGATGAAAAGGAACATTAAAAGAATTCAAACAATATCTTCAAAAAGCAATAAAGGTTATTCTGGAGATAGCCGACGTGTCTCTGTCTCAAGTGTGTATTGTGTGACCAAAAAGAAAATCTGTTTTTTTTTCTGAGTATACCACAGGTGTTGATTAAGTGGAAATCCTGATATCACACACACCATCAGAAGTGGGTGAGAAACTGGTAGGTAGGCTATGCAAATCTTGTTCAGTTTAAGAATAGACAATCTGTCATTGGTACCTCCGGCTATCTCATTCTATCAGTAGGCTATGTGAAGGTTTACTACATTGAGTGGAGAGAAACTAGTTTGTCACGAACAAGTCAGGTTGTGAGATGATGCCTGTTCCTCTTTCATGATTCCTCATATGGAACAAAACATGAAGCAAGTTTGTGTCACATACTGCTACATCTCTGAATACATATAGGCCTGCTGTCTCTCAGATATGCTCATCTGATATTAACTCATTTAATGCCAAGCTGTTTTCGGGAGCTTTGTCCTAGAGTGCCAGCAATCTAGACCGTTGTTGATGATTTTTGTACAGCCACAGCATATTCCGTGTTATAGCTATGAACACATACAATAGCTCGATTAAAAGGTGAGACTTAAGCTCTCGGTGGGTGCAAACCGTGTATTTCTACATGCCTCTGTTCCTGAGAAATCCTAAGCTAAACAGTGGCTAGTTTTCATCAAAATCGCTGGTTTTTTTTTCTAGAAATGGAGATACAACGTCTTTCATGAAATATGAAGTGTTGCCTGTTACTTACTTGTGTAAACTTTCCGGGAAGTGATTAGCGAGACCTGGCGAGACTGCCACCTAGTGATAGACCCACGAAAATGGCCTGGTTTTGAGCTGACGTGCATGCGTCACTGATCCGACCCAAAGTTACGATAAAATGTCCAGATAAAATGTCCAGATTGTGCGTTTTCATGAGTTTCACGATCGTCATATATTTCATTTCCATTCATCACAGAGTTCCCAAAATCACATATAAGGTGTGTTAGAGTGTCTAGTTTTAGCCTGGCTAGCGCCACCACTTCTCTAGTTTCGCAATTTAAAAAAAGCTAAAAACGTAGCCTAATATTACGTTTTTGGCACTCAACGCATTGGCACTCAATGAGTTAATGACTGTAAAAAACTTGAATTTCCCCTTGGGGATCAATAAAGTATCTATCTATCTATCTATCTATAATCACTTCCCACTGGGCTCATACTATATATGAGGTTCCCATTTGAAAGTGAACAAATACAAATACTTTTTTTAAAAGCAAATTATTTTGTTTACCCACAGATTGGAATCAGTCATAGTCGAGTAGAAGTTAATGTGACCTGACCATGGGGACTACATGGTATTAACACATTAAAGGTATGGAATAGCCTACATTTTTGTTGCAAGGAAATACATACATTAATTTCAATAATTTAATTTAAAATTAAAAAGTTATTCAAATTAAAAAAAGTTAAATAATGAAATGCCTCAACATCAATAATGCATAATATCCCTGCACATTCTGATTATGCATCTTGTTTGGGGGCAGTCGTGGCCTACTGGTTAGCGCTTCGGACTTGTAACCGGAGGGTTGCTGGTTCGAACCCTGACCGGTAGGCCACGGCTGAAGTGCCCTTGAGCAAGGCATCTAACCCCTCACTGTTCCCTGAGCACCGCTGTTGTTGCAGGCAGCTCACTGCGCCGGGATTAGTGTGTGCTTCACCTCACTGTGTGTTCACTGTGTGCAGTGTGTTTCACTAATTCACGGATTGGGAGACCAAATTTCCCTCATGGGATCAAAAGAGTATATATACTTATACTGTTTCAAGTGGTCTACTGCAATGTTATTTATCCTGCACAATGAGTTTCAAATGGGTTTCATAGAAACATTATAGGCCTAATACTGTACTAGTAAGGTAAAGAAATTAGAATTATTAGTAATATTATTATTGTTTTATGTAGATATATATATATTTCAAACTGAAATGTCCATGTCTGACAATATTACCATTTGCTTACAACCCACAAGGGGGCGTCTTATACAAACCCTACAACCAGAATTCATTTATTGAGAAATGATGCATCATATATGCTGTACTGCACACACACAGATACAACGAGATAGAGAGAGAGGGAGAGAGAGATAATGGCTTTCCAGCATTGATGGTTAGGCCCCTGTGTTAAAGCCGCTTCCCCAATGACGGGCCAAAGCCGGCAAATTACAGGGCCCTGCCCTCGCAGTGTAGTTTGCGTCCGGATGAAAGACAGGCAGGAAATGAAAACACTCAAATAGATGAAAAACTCTGATTGTTACCCACTTCCCGTGCATACACACACACACACACACACACAGAGCGAGCGAGCGAGCGAGCGAGAGAAAGAGAGAGAGAGAGAGAGAGAGAGAGAGAGAGAGAGAGAGAGAGAGAGAGAGAATGTAGACTGCTGTACAAACATTTAATTTGTCATTTGTCAAGTTTTTACACTAAGGTCAAGTTGTCAAGTTTTACACTCAAGTTATATAAGGTGGGGTGGGGTGGGGGTCTGACTGTAGGCCTAAAATATCCTTGACAAACTGTTTCACATAATATAATTAACATATTGAGGCATAAAATAACTTTGAATAAAATCTGGCCTATCAATGATATGTGGAAAGAAAAATCCATGATCAATCCATGACCAGTAATCAATTTACAAATTATTTTGGCCTTGGTCCCATGTTTTATTGTGCCAAGTATGAAATCAGCATATTGATTATGCGCTGCATGGGGCCCTAGTGTGCCCACGAAAAAGATGTCCGGCTGATCGAAATAGTGAACCCAGAGCTTTAGAGAAGTGCCCTTCCAATGTGAACGTTGAACGGAACTAAACGCAGCTGAGGCAAGGGATTTTTTTCTCTCTCACACTGGTGGTAGAAGTCGAACAGGAAGAACTAGTCGACGGAAAAGTTGGCGTGTGAAAGATGTTTTAATCATTGTCCTTGAGCTCTAAATCAAACTGGTGTTCTAAAGGGGTACAAAGATATCCACCAGATACAATTATTATTACATTTGTATGTGTGCTACACATTCATTCATTTGCCTTCTGGAGACTACAGCAGACAAATCGACAGGGTTTTCCTGGCGTTCTCTGCACTTGAAATTGTACTTCCGCATAGGCTACAATGTTTTTTTCGAACAACACTCAACTTTCGAACAGGAAACCTTATTAGAGGCTTACCCGACCGTTTGTTCTTCTTAGCAGGTAAGTCGTCGTTAATGTAACGTGTGGTTTAAAACATACTTCTCAGACTTTGTCATTAGCCGTTTCATTGTAACGTGCAAAGAAAATGGTTTCATCGCTGAAATTGTTTGCTGCTAAACTGGAGGCGCCAGCTAACGTTAGCAGACAAGACTAGCCAGCCAGATAGCAAGCGTCTAGTCTGGGTAGAGGAATGTTATGTTTGGCTGCAATAGCTTGTAGCCTGAACTAAATTTCATCAACTAGCAAAATAATTGTTTTCAGCCTGCATTTGTGACATTTTCACTGTCACAAAATGGTTACAAAGTTTCTTCTGCCGTTCTGTCTGAGAATGAGAACATACGTTGTGTTCTATCAGGCGAGACATTTACTGAGAACGAAAATGCCGACAGCTGCCATACCTCCAACCCTCCCTGTGTTATAGGCTATCGTTACCGCTTCTAACCTGACTAACTGTTACTATCTAGTTTGTTATACAAAAATGAGATCGGCTTGCTGTATAATATTAAATACTTCTACTTCATTGTTCGTTTAAATCTCAATGATCGATACAAAAAATATACATGTTTTTATTTAACGTTCGTAGGCATGTGTAGCCTACGTCGCCACAGTTGGATCCAAAAACATAGCCTAATTTAACGTGACGAGACAAATTATATGTTGCTATATAGCCTAATCTTCTGTTAGCTGTGTGCTGTCACTGTCGCAGGCAGAGACCACCAAGAGTTTATTAGTTGAGTAATTGGTTACTGGTTATCTGACTGACAGCTAGACACAAAGAGCCCACTTGTAATCCTCTCAATGACCATCGACCTCTCCTGATCTAATCAGTCTTAGAACTCAAATCAGAGTGTTGCATTTAGACTGAAGTAGTCTGCAAATGAAAAGGCCTCATAATATGGCACGTTCCTGTGTTGGAGTGGCGGTGTAATACCTCTGAATGACCTTTAGCCAGAGATGGACTGTGACTTAGCCTACTGCCCAGACTTTTGTCTTGAAGGGAAAAGTAGGTCCATCCATCATACTTACTTTTGTGTGCGATCAAGTGACTTTGATCCAAATCAGGGTGCAGCTTTTGAAATGCCACATTGCTTATGAGAAATTGGGCAGTCATTTGAAAAGATATGTTCACCTTTGGCTATTCCTGTTAAGCATTACAGTGAAACCACAGACTGTAATACTGTAAGGCAGTGTTTCTCAAACTCTTTCAGACCAAGGACCACTTAACCAATAAAAGAAACCCTCACAGACCACCTAGCTAAAAAAAACAGTAGACCTACTTCAACAGTATATTACACAATGGGCATACCCAATTAACCACCTTGCTTATTGTCTTTGCACCTTGCTTATTGTATCAGAGGATTCATTCAACTGGTGTAGCTTACATAGGCAGTGTAGCAAAACTGTTTTGATTGACATACAAGTTGGTTCAATATTGCAACCAACTCATCTATATTATATTTTACCACGTCTACTTGCAGACCCCTTGGGATAGCTTGCAGACCACCTGGTCCCCGGACCACACTTTGAGAAACACTGCTGTAAGGTGTGTCTGTTGCAGATTGTGGTGTAGTCTGCAGCCGAGGTGTGTGTGTGTGTGTGTGCGTGTCCGTGTCCGTGTGCGCAGTGATGTAGTCTACGTGATTTACAGGACTACTACGCAGTATACCCACCTAAAAAGCATCACCATCTCAGTACACCCACGTGTGTGTGTGTGTGTGTCTGGTGGTAGTGTGCAAGCACAGGTGAAACTCCTTTGTGCCTCGTGAGTGTGTGTGTGTGTGTGTCTGTCTGGTAGTGTGTGTGCACAGGTGAAAATCCTTTGTGCCTCGTGAGAAACCGGCTCTGCCACTTCCTTTTCCTGTCGAGAGGCTCTATCTCATTCCCACATTCTCTCTTTCTGTCGAACTCTCTCTCTCATTCCCACATTCTCTCATTCCCACATTCGTTTGACTTCCCTCTTTCTTTCTGTCTATCTCTCTCTCTCCCTTTCCTTCTTACACACTCTTGTGTTCACGGTTCTCTCTCTTTCCTTCTTACACACTCTTGTGTTCACGGTCTCTCTCTCTCTCTCTCTCTCTCTCTCTCTCTCTCTTTCTTTCCTTCTTACACACTCTTGTGTTCGCGGTCTCTCTCATGCTAGCAAGTCTGGTCTTGTCTAATGCCCAAAGGCTACTGTCTCTTTCTTTTAAAGGAATGTGGACTATTTCATCTTATATCCTGCTCTCCTTTTGCTCTCTCTGTCTGTCCATTTGACACACTTCCAGTCATTCAATGTGAGTGATGTGACTTAGACAGCTTATTTTATCAGCTCATTGAAGAGTTAGTACCAGGTAGAATTAGCAAGCTACAAAGAGAGATAGACTTTTGACTTTTAAAACCCCCTTATTGATCCATTGCATGGATCAAAAACACCTTAAAACACAGTGTGCCCCCCCCCCAGTCCCTATGGCATAGAGAGAGATAGAGAGAATAATAATAATAATAGCATCCTGACTGTACTTGTGTACCCTAACTCTTACGTCATGTCCTCATTCGTTAATCAGTGCCATCATGGCCGATGGATTGGGCCCAGTGGTCTGTAGGCCATTGATTGGCTTGGTTTGGTTGTGTGACTGTGTATTGACCACGTCTGCTTTGCTGTGGTAGCTCTATGACTGTGTTGGGCAGTGTGTGGAGTCTGGTTGTCCTGAGCTGGGTGAAGCTATTTTTGGGGGCTGTGTGTGTGTGTGTGTTCGCTGTGTGTCCCTCTATGGCTGTGCTTGATTGCTTTGTTCTTGCTCTTTTGCTCTGACCTATGCTGCGGCATCTAGCAAACTGGTCAATGGCTCTATGAAGGCCAGACCGTTTCGTTACTGAGTAGGGATGCACCGACATATCGGCCCACATCGGTATCGGCCGATATCAGCCTTGATGACAGATACTGGCTATCAGCAAATTTATGATGTGGCAGTGCCTGTTGTTTATCTGTTATGTTGCATCAATTCTGCCCTAGTTAAATGTTATGTGTTATGTCTAGACCAGGGCTTTAAGAGCTGGTGTTACAAAGGCCTGAAAGACTGCAAAATGGTTAAGGTTTTTAAAAAAAAATACTTTTATAAATATTTGTGTTTCCACTCAACAAAAGGGTATAATTAACAACAAAGTAAATAAAAAAATAAAAAAAATATCGGTATTGCCATTGGTTATCAGCCAAATTGTTATTTTATACATCAGTATAGAAATTGGCACAGAATTTTACAATCGTTGCATCCTTATTGATTTGCCAGAGGAGCGAGTGTCCAGGTGTTGGCCCGAGGGGTCAGGGCCGCATGAAAGCAAACACTCTTGGGGCACCTAGCTTCCGTACTGTTTGTTTGTTATTAAAATATGTGTGTGTGTGTGTGTGTGCGCGCGCACGCATGTTGTGGAGAAAATGATGCTACTGCCTATTCCCGGCAGAGAAAGCTTTCTTCTCTGTGGGAAAGATGATGTCTCCCTGGCTGCTCTGTCTGGGAGTGGGAGTGAGGGAGTCTG
Source organism: Alosa alosa (assembly GCF_017589495.1). Classification (NCBI taxonomy): domain Eukaryota; kingdom Metazoa; phylum Chordata; class Actinopteri; order Clupeiformes; family Clupeidae; genus Alosa; species Alosa alosa. Next base: position 5,145,301 of record NC_063201.1, read on the forward strand.
CAGGCAGGGCTGGGCTGGGTAGGGTGGGCAGGGGTGGGCAGTACTGAGAGGGTATGTGCCACGGCACAGGCCTTTGGCACTGAACACTAGCAGCTTGTCCATGGTGGCGTGTGGAGGAATCAACAGCTCTCTGTATAGCTACTGGAACTCTGTCCGTGTGTTGTGTAAGAGTTTGTGTGTGTGTGTGTGTGTGTGAAGGAGGTGAAGCCCATGTTCCAGGCTGAAGCACCTCACATGTGCAATAGAATGGGAGTGGACTGTGTGTGTGTGTGTGTGATTTAATCGACATTTTCCTGTGTGTGTGTCCAAACACACAGTCTCCAAAGCCCGAAGTGGACAGCTTTGTCTCAGTGAGGAAGTGTTTGGTGCTTGTGTGCTCACGTGCTGCTACTAGGCACATGGGTGTGTGTGTGTGTGTGTGTGTGTGTAAGTGTGTAACAGTGTAGCCTTGTTGTGAGGGTGTGTAGCAGTTTGCTTTGGAGCTGATGGCTATGGAAAATGGTGGGATAGCCCATGTTGTGTACATTTGCATGTGTGTGTGTGTGACAGTGTGAGTGAGAAACAGAGAGAGAAAGAAATGAGGTTGTGGAGCAATGAGGAAGCTGGTGATGGGTGTGGGTGGTTAACCCACATCCACGTGTGAATGAAGGTGGAGAGTTTGATGGAGTGAGTAAGGAAGAAGGAGAGGGCACTGGATGGAGGGACTAGTGGAGTGAAGAGAATGAGCTCTTTCATTCTGGGGTTGGGTGTGGAAAAAGCTTGACTGGGTTTTGTGGATGCTGTAGAGAGAGAGAAAGATGGGGGGGCAGGGTGGGGGGCAGGGTGTGGGAGGGGTAGAAAAGCCAAAAGACGGACCAAAGTTAGCTATTCAGTGATATACACATGCACACACACACACACACACACACACACATATGCGCGCGCACACCGAAGGCATGTGTTGATAGTGTGTAGAAGCGGTAGTGTAAGCAACCAGGGTGGGCTCCTCGGCAGTCATTTATGTTAAAACGCAGCAGCAGCAGCAGCGCTGAGCCAAGGCCCGACTGTGACAAACTGCAGGACCCAGTCAGCAGTCCATCCACCCCGGCTGACAGCGCGGACTCATTATTAGCGCTTAATGTTTAAATAAAGGCTTATCGCAGGTAATGAGACTGGCGGAGGTGAAGGGGTCTCATTTATTTATGTGCGGGGAGAGGTGACGGACGGAGAGAGCGAGAGAGAGCGAGAGAACAAGAGGGAGGGACATATGGAGGGAGGGAACGAAAGAGGGGAGAAAGAAGGGGAGAAAGGAAAGTACACGGCAAGTGTGTGTTGCAGCCTTATTGCATGAGTCAGAGGGGCATAAATGGGGTGATGTTGGGGTGGAGTGTGTGTGTGTGTGGGAATGGGTGGAGTGTGTGTTGGGGTGATTGGTGGAGGAGGGGTAGAAAGAGAAAGAAAGTCTTTTTGAGGTAACGTTTGAGGTGAGGTCAGCAAGTTGACCCCTTTCCACCACCTCTCCACCTCTCCACCAGCCTCCCCCTCTCCACCAGTCCCATGGGCTTACGGTTGAGGTTAGAGGGCTTGGTTGGTGTGTAGCTTTGAAGATGCTTGCAGTAGAGAACATCATGCTTCAGGTCGGGTGAAGTCCAGCCAGACAGCAGCCCACATGCAGATGAGTGTCCAGCAGGGCACCTCTTTAAAGCACACTGGTTCTGTTGAACACACCACTTCGTCTGCATGCGTCCGAATGGAAGGGATTACAACCACTGGTCATGATCATGTGACCTACTACACACACACACACACACACACACACACACACACACACACACACACACACACACACACACACACACACACAAACCCACATGGACGTGGATGTGTGTGTGTGTGTGTGTGTGACAGCCCAATCCCATGCACCCTGTTGTCAAAGGCCCTCTGTGTTCCACCAGAGCAATTACTCCTCGGATCCACTCAGGCAACATTTGGAAGTGGTTAAATATGGAGCGCCAGGCTGCATTGGCCAATCTATGGACTCCTCATTCTCTGTGGTTGTGTGTGTGTGTGTGTAGGTGTGTAGGCTCAGCCTATCTAAGTGTGCATATGCGCCCATAATTCTGTGTTTTAATTTGTTTGTAAAGGAATATACTATATGATGCCATATTCACAAATGTGTGTGTGTGTGTGTGTGTGTGATGCGCTTTACTGTTACATGTTTTTGCACATGTCTGTGCATAAACTAACACATCTGATGAATAGAGGGCTTAACCAGTTACTCTGAACGGCGGAAGTCAAAAGTATCTAAACTGCATCCACTGACACAAAAGGATGGAAAGAGCAGTGGAGGTGAGGGAGTGATGAGCGTGGAGGATCGTAGAAGAGAAGGAAAGGGTGTGTGGAGCTGGTAGGAAACTTCAGACACTCGCCAAACTGGCACAGTTTCGGCAGGGGATGTTTGACCGAGTGCTCACTCTGCTGAAAATAGGCCCTTATAGAAACACATTAGAGCATTCCGGAGCCCAAGTCCTTAAAATACTGCGAATTCCACAAATAGCCGCCTCTTCTGATTTGAGCGTCTGCAGAGAGACACCTTGAAATGCTCTTAGTGAAGTACGTCTGCAGTAGCAACCAGCCATAGAACACACACTCACACACACACACACACACACACACACACACACACACACACACACACACACACAGAGACAATGAATATGACGACTTAGAAATAACATCTACTGTAACGGAATCCTCCGTCAGTAGCCTCCATCATGTCATAGTTTCCACATACTGCTGTATGATGGGGGAGAATTTCACAAGCCTTCAGGGACCGCGAGAGCCTCTGCTGCCTTCGGTTGCCCACACCCCTCCTGCAGATAAGATGAGTGGATGCAAACTTGGGCGCCTAGACAGAGGTTGCTCAAAACAAAGTCCACCACAAACAATGGACATTCATACTAGGTCGGCAAATCTAGCGCCAGATTCTTAGCTTCGTTGAAGCCAGAAGCTTAGATGGCCCAGATGGAATGTGGTGTTGAATTATGAGAGAGACCCAGACTCATAGCCATGATGAACCTGCGTTTGCTAATTATGGATACCATTACTTGCTTAGCTTAGCCTGACTGTCGATGCCATGTTTTACCATAATGGGTCCAGATGTTAGATGCTAGATGTTAGACATGATTGAGTAAAATTGGGAACCAATTAGCCACTAATAGATGGGGTGCAAGCAGTGTTCTCTTAAAAGGAGCTCTGGCTTTGAGGATTGGAATGAAAAGAAGGCCAGAGTCCTGGCGCTGTGGAGGGAGAGGGAGAGGGAGAGGGAGAGGGAGAGGGAGAGGGAAGGGAGGTTGGAGGGTCCTAGAAAGGCCATGAGGGAGGAATGAGAAGAAGGTGGGAAAAAGACTGTTTTCTCTTCTCTGTTGAGTGGGTGTGATTTTGTAATCTTTGGGCCTATTTTAAGGCGCTACGTCACAAGGGTCTGCAGATGACATAACAGGCTCCTGTGTTCTAGTGTGTGTGTGTGTGTGTGTGTCCCAGCTGGATTAGAAAGGAGAGAGCAAACCCACTGAGGTTTAGGAGAGCAGTGGAGAGAGAGGGGGGTCGGGGGAGCAGCATGAGAAGAGGAAGGTAGAAACTTCGAGAGCGATGGTGACAAACTTCCAACTTAACACCTCACACTGTGTCCTGGCCTTGTATAGCCTGGCCTTGGCCCTCACACATACGCCACTAGTCTTCATTACATTTGCTGTATGCAAAACCCCCCCTCACTCATCAGAGCTCCATCCCTTATGCACTCATATTCTCTCTCTCGCTCTCTCTCTCTCTCATATTCTCTCTCTGCAGTGTTTCCCACAGAGACCAATTCCATTTGCGGTGGTTGGTTTGCAGAATTAACTTGAATGCAACAGTTTTTAACAAATTAGCACAGCGTGGTTATGAGTGGGGGCGGTAGTAGTGTAGTGGTTAAGGAGCTGGGCTAGCGTGCAATAGCCTGAAAGTTGTCGGTTCAATTCCCGACTTCCACCGCTGTGCCCTTGAGCAAGGCACTTAACCCCAAGTTGCTCCGGGGACAATGTGATCCCTTGTAATATAGCTGACATATGTAAGTCACTTTGGTCAAGAAGTGTCTGCTAAATGTAATGTAATGTAATGATGCTAACCAGATTTAAGCACAATTTAGTACAACCTGGAAAATCATTGTGTCGTGGTCAATGTTGATATTGTGGTGGGCCGCCACAAATAAGTCAATGTATGGGAAACACTGCTCTGTATCTCTCTCTCTCTCTGTCTCTGTATCTCTCTCTGTCTCTCTGTATCTCTCTCTGTCTCTCTGTATCTCTGTCTCTGTATCTCTCTCTGTCTCTCTCTCTCTCTCTCTGTATCTCTCTCTGTCTCTTTGTATCTCTCTCTGTCTCTCTGTATCTCTCTCTGTATCTCTCTCTCTCTCTCTCTCTCTCTCTCTCTCTCTCTCTCTGTCTCTCTCTCTCTCTCTCTCTCTCTCTCTCTCTCTGTATCTCTCTCTCTCTCTCTCTGTCTCTCTGTATCTCTCTCTCTGTCTCTCTGTATCTCTCTCTGTATCTCTCTCTGTATCTCTCTCTGTCTCTCTCTCTCTCTCTCTCTGTCTCTCTCTCTGTCTCTCTGTCTCTCTGTATCTCTCTCTCTCTGTCTCTCTCTCTCTCTCTCTCTGTCTCTCTCTCTCTCTCTCTCTCTCTCTCTCTCTCTGTCTGCCCTATCCCTTGCTCTCCAGCTGGATGCCCCTGAAGAGTTAAGTGCAGTGGCTGCTAGGCCTCAGCTGCCTCTCTGCTGCTCTCAATACGGAGCTCGATTAAGTGGGGTCACGCTAATCTCCCGCAGTGTTGAAATACCACACCACGCTGCGAAAGAGGAAGAGAAAGCAAGGCCAATGAACAAAGGGAGGAGAAGGAGAAACAAATAGGGCAAGGAGAGGTAGAAAGAGAGAAAGAAGAAAAGGGTAGAAGTTATGTAGCGCAAAAGGCCAAAGTGTGGGAAAGAATGCATGGAGTGAAGGAGAGTGATAGTGAGAGAGACAGAGACTAAGTTGGGGTTGGAGAAAAAGATGGAGTCCGATATGGAGAAAGAGGATCAGGGAGAGAGAGGTGTTGTGTTGCACTTGCCTGTCAGGCAAGGGAGGCTGAATGAGGGCGAAAGAGCAGGCGATGGGAAAAGTTTGAGTGCAGTGAGCAGTGAGAGGAGAAGAGACAGGGAGAGGGTGTGGCTGTTGCACTAGCATGTCTTAGCACGCGGTCAGTCTGCTCACAAGGCCATCGAGCCTTCATACAGAGCAGCGCCGCTCCTCTCCCACACTCCGAGCCACAGCAGCTTGGCCCTTGCTCCAGCAGCACCGCACAGCATTGTGTAATCAGCCTCATGTGCCCAAATGGCCAAAGCATCTCTCTCTCTCTCTTTTTTTTCCCTCTCTCTCTCTCCATCTCTCTGTCTCTATGTAATGTCTGCTGGACTGAGACAGAGGTTTATTCAGCCTCGTGTGATTATTACAGTGCTGGCTAAGAGACTGTGCTAAAGCACCAAAGCCCACTGTACACACATTTGATGTGGAGTGGGGCCAAGTGCAGACCGCCAGCTCTGCAGCGGGTGATAAAAGAGGGTAAAATACCTTACGTCTTTGGGGCGCAGCTTCAACGATAGACTGCTGTGTTTTTTACCCTTATCTTCTGTGTCGACCGCCTTGCCCTCCCTAACCTTTTCATGGTGACCTCAGGTTCCCAAAGTCAAGCTATGGGTTATGTAATTACCCACGTCCAGTCTTAACAACTGGTTTTACGTGTTGTTAAAGTATGAGATTAAAGTACCTTGTTGTTGCCAAATTCACTTCTGTCCATAAATCTCTTCTGTGTGAGTAAAAGGCATCATTATGAATGAGTCATCTTACTGTAATAGGCCTAGTCTTAATTGTACACTACAATGAATGTAAGTGCATAAATCAACAGACATAATGGAATCAGAATAGCTTAATAGACCATATTAGCATAGCATGCTCTTGTTCTTGTCATTATGGCATTATTGCATCCTGTAGACTATGACAGCCTGTCTCGGATGGGAAAGATGCAATCTTCACACAATGATGAAATGTAGTTTAAGATAGCAGCGATATATGAACTTGAAAAAACGGAAGTGAGACTTCTTAGGGGCCGTTTACACGATGCCAGTTTTTTTGAAACCAGTGAATTTATTTTATCGGTTAGGCCTTGCGTTGACACAATGCCGGCATATTAGGAGGCTGTAACCGATTTTGTAACCGGCTTCCGAAGTGGGATTTTTATGAAACCGCCGGCTAACTTTTGCCGTGTAAACGGCAAAGCCGGCAATTTTAAGCTGGGGCTTCGCACCGAGAGTGAAACTCATGAATGTGGGATACCTTGCCATGCGTAAATGGCGTGTCTTGTGTGGACGCCATGTTATGGCATCTGTTTGGCCCATGCGTGCTTGTCATCTCATCTCCATGCCTGGATGCCTGGTTGCCTGGCTGGCTGGCTGGCTTGTGGGATGGACAGGGATTGTCAGCTGCAGGTCTGGCCCTCATTCACCAATGCACCTGTAATCCCTCCATTCATTCACATCATCATCATATTCACATCCGCAGGTTGTACTCTTCTACCATCACCCACTCACAGCGCGCGCACACACACACACACACTCTTCTCTCACCCTCTGTCATGCACTCTCTCTATCTCTCTAGCTCAAGCCCTTTGTCTCTCCATCTCTCATGCCATCTGCTGTCTACAGCCTCGCCTGTTGCTCTTTAGCTTCCTCTCTCTCTCTCTCTCTCTCTGTGTGCTCACTCTTGAACATTTCCACACATCTATGTTTGCTCATGTGTCAGGTTTAGGCTGTCTGTTGTCTTTTAAAAAAACTTGAGTTTTACTCTCTCTCTCTCTTTCTTTCTTTCTTTGTGCTTGTTGTCTTTCAGTCTTTCTCCATCTTTACTTTCTTTCTTGCTTTCTTTCTTTCATTCTCGCGGTGGCACTCCTACCATGACTCTTGCAGACAGGTCGGCAGGAAATGGCTCTGATCATTTCCTGAGGAAATTACGCCCACTTCCTGCCTCTCTTTCTTTCACTGCTTTAGCGCTCCCTCTCCCTCTTTTAATTTTGTTTGCCTCCTCCTCCCTTTGTGTGTCCCCCTTGTCACTGCTCTCTCTCTTGCTCTCTCTCTCTCTCTCTCTCTCCCTCTCTCCCTCTCTCTCTCCCTCTCTCTCTCCCTCTCTCTCTCTCTCTCTCTCTCTTCACCCCCTCTCACATTCACACTCGGCCTGGTCTTTCTTGGCAGGCAACTGACAGGGTGGCCCCTCAGAGAGCGACGAGGACCCCAGAGATCCTTGGCTCATTCTCCATCATGCATCCAAGAGCTGATTAGGGCTGCCGATAGCTCCCTGCTACATAAACAAAGGCCACTTAATGTCTATTTTAGGGCAGCCCCTGTCTCGCCAGCACACGGCCCTCATTGTTTGTCTGTTTGTGGATTTTGGAGCCTGGAACATGGCTCAAAGTTCACTGTGTAAAGCCCTTAGAAATGCAAATTCTGCAAACGTGTATGTTCAAAGAATTAGCATGGTTTTGTCATGGCTAAACTGAAATAAGATCAGCAAATGCAGTTACATTGAAAATGTTTTAGATATTGATTTGTTTAGCATTTTTCAAAAATGTATAGGACTATATGAATGAAATAAAGGATAAAGACAATCAGAGGGAGTATAATTTCTAAAATAAGAAATGCACAGGTTGTCTGTATGACTGTTATGCAAGCATGTGGATGACCGTGGTTTTGAGTAGAAGTGTCATGTAGCCTAAAGGACGTTGATGTAAGCATGTTTGTGACTGTTATATTGTGTTGCTGTGGTGACCATGACAACATGAAAAGTGTTTTTCTATCTGCTGTTGCAATGTGCTGTTTGAAGTTTGGTATGTAGGTTACAGTTTGGACATTTCTCCAGAAACGTCAGAATAGAATGATCTCGAAAGTGTATGCAATAGCACTAGGCAAACAGTATGCGATACACCTTCCTCATGTCTTATAATGCAGTATTACCATTCAATTCTGTAATTCATTGCGATTTATTTCTCCCATATATTACATTGCCTGTGCTGGGAGTCTCTGCAGCCGTCTTGGTGCGGAGAATTTGATTTGTCAAATGAGAATTTGAATTTGTCTTTGTGGACTTTCCCTGATTATCCTCAGAGAGCTCTATGGAGTAGGGGTCGACCAATTATCGGCCGGGCCGATTATTAGGGCCGATATTTAGCCTTTTTATAATAATTGGTATCGGTCATTTTTTCCACCGATAAGCCGATATTGAAATGGATAAAGAATGAAACGCGCTACTTTGTCTGTAAAGCGTATCTCACTCCCTGCATTTGCTACTCTGTCGAGCATTGTCCCGCCCACTACACTATCTGATTTGTTAGTTAGCACGAATGCAGCCAATCAGGATCGAAGACTGAACACTGAACACTTAATTAATTAGCCCAGTCCATCCTGCCTTTGACCTGAATTTTTGTTTTTACTGAATGGGTTGGGAATTCCATGGTAAGAGACGTTGGGTCCTCGTGTCCAGTGCAAGCTAGGTAGGCCAGTGCTCTCTGGATGTAAAACTGGTCAACTGTGGTCATTGATGCACTGATGCACTGACACAGCTGCTTGTCAAGTTTCCCCTTCCCCCAGGCCATGACCCTGTCTTTTTACATACACACACACACACTCATACACACACACACACACACACATAAACACACACAGATACTTAAACAAAGGGAGCCCTGACAATTGACACGTTCCAGATAGCCTCAGGCTATGTTCTGTGTATGTTTTCTGTTTGAGTGAGAGACTGTTGTGTGTGTGTGTGTGTGTGTGGGGGGTTGACCTCTAGTTCTCTATATTTTCGGCTGCTTTTGACATTAGGGACCACAATTTGTTCTTACATTGGCTGTGATGTTATTGCAGGAGCTTGATTGAGAGGTACTGGCTACGCCAAACACAACATGGATTTTGAAGACTCCCGCGATGGGGTGAGGTCATCTCTGACCAGTCGTATCTACCTCGGTCTCAGGAGCTAAGCTAAGCTTTGGCTTGACTCTTGGTTAATGTGGTTTACTGTTGCTTCTATTAATTTATTTTATCAGGACTAACAACTTGATGGTTATATGGGCATCTGGGATACCTGGTGGTGATATTGGTTGGAAATACATACCTTTGTGCTTTTGTGTCTGGTGATGGGATGTCTCCTCAAAATAACCCAACCATTTAATTTTTTTCACTGAATAATTTTTAAATGTTTAAATCCTGGTTGTGCTTACCTGAGTGCCATTCTTCAATGAAAGTGGTATGCCCGTATACTTTTGAAGGCACTTGATGTTTACCCCATAAACACAGGCAACCTTTATTCGGAAATTACTTTTGACGAGACCATCAACGTGTATGCTACAGGGGGAAAAGCACATATGCACACACACACACTTACACAATGCGTTACAAACATTTGTTCAGTGCGGATGGCTGCTGGTTACTGGCTGCTACACCAGTCGACTTCATTACAGCAGGAATGTGACCTTATTAGTGGCACACACACACCCACACACACACACCCACCCATCAAATTTCCCTCACGGGATCAAAAAAAGTATATATACTTATACACACACACGCACATGCACACACACACGCACATGCACATGCACATGCACACCCACACACAGCTGTTGAAGAGCTTACATGCTTGGCATGTCTTCAACACCAGCCTGGAAAGAGTGGCAAAAAAGACAAATGGTCCTGGCTGTCTTGGAGATACACAGGCACACGTTCGAACACACATTCCACCCCCGACTAAAGTCCCCTCCCCACTAAGTCCCCTGACCCTGGCCAGCTGTTAGGGCACGACCCTGGGCTGCGGCAACGAGGAGAAGGCCTCAGGTCTGTAGGCCAAATGGAGTTTCCCCAAGAGTGGGGTGACAGGTTTGTTCCTTCGCTCACTCAGTTTCTGTCTCGTCGTGTGATGCTGCCCTCGGGGATAGGAGGTACTCCTGAACAGCAGCACTGAAAGTCATGACAACGACAATGACGAAACGTAATCATTAAACCAGTCCCCTTACCACTGACGAAATGTCAACTTTGCTCATGTCTAATCATGAGACATTTAATGATTTGAACTATGTTTTTGTCAGATTATACAGTTAAAAAGGTCACACATTTTTTCTGCCAAGGTGTGGCTGATAAATGGAGCTTGTTGATATGATCAGTCATGCATGTGACTTCTTCAGGTGCACTTAGGTTGCTTTTCACTTAAATGCTTGTCGTCACTTAAGCCACTCTAATGAGTTGTCAGTGGAGAGCTCATATTTCTGCCGTTGATGTTTGTACTAGGCCACTTCATGGTAATTGCCAGTATGTGGAGGTACATTTGTTTGAAGTCATCCTGAGCCTATTTTACACCCTTGGTTGGGCTTGGTGATCTTGTCAATCTGCTCATGACCAGTAGTGCCTGTTAAACATGTACTCATACAGCTAAGAAGTTTTAACAACAAGTCTGCTTTGCCTATCCTAGTAGGGCTGCAACCGATTGATTATTGATTAGTGGTCAATTATTACGTTGATGGCCAACTATTTTGATACTCAATTAATTGGTTTAGGTATATTTTTAGGTACCTCAGAATGCTTCTTAAACTTTGATATGTTCTGCTTTACTAGCTCCTCTATGACCGTAAACTAGATATGTTTGGCGTGTGGAGGGCTTTGGGAACACACTATTTGACATTGTTTCACCTTTTCCCGACATTTTCTCAATTAAACCACAAATCGATTAGGTACTATAAAATAAAATAACGAAAATAATTGACGGAATAATCGACTATGAAAATAATCGTTGCAGACCCACCTCCTGCAGACCCTACTACTGGGCACACTACTGTATACTACTGTCTGCACATCACTCTCCCTCTCTCTCTCCCTCTCCATCCCTCTCTCCCTCTCTCTCTCCCTCTCCATTCCCCTCCATCCCTCTCTCTCTCTCCCTCTCTCTCTCTCTCCCTCTCCATCCCCCTCTCCTGTCTTCCTATCCTCCCAGCATCATGGCACTGATTCTGAAGGCTCCTTCAGATTCCATCGCTGCCCTTGGCCTCTCCCAAAGGCTTTTTTAAAACACACACACGCACACCACATACAGTCCTCATCCTCATCCACAGTCTCAAAGGTTCCACTAACAGTATGTACACATTCAGCACAGAACACCGATTCAACCTTGTTCCATTTACACACACACACACACACACACACACACACACACACACAGAGTGTGCTTTCTCAGTGGTGAGGGGGAACAATGGTGTGTTTGTACCTGGGCATTTGGCGAGTGGTACCGACTAGTGCAGGAGCTGTGTGTGGGTGGGCATGTGCCTGTGTGTGCGTGTGTGTGTCTGTCTGTCTGTCTGTGCTGTTTGGATGTTGATTCCAGCCAGCAGAGAGGAAACCCCCAACCGGGGGGACTGCCTGTGTTCTCTCTCTCTCTCTCTATCTCTCCATCTCTTCTAAACCTGCAATATGTGTCACTGTGACACACACACACACACACACACTAGTACTCTCTCCTTTGTCCTGTATCTCTGTAGGGTTGACCTGTATTTGCCCTTGCTGTCTTGTCGCCCTTTCTCCCCATGCTGGGTCTATGTCTCTCTCTCCCCATGCTGGGTCTATGTCTCTCTCTCTCTCTCTCTCTCTCTCTCTCTCTCTCTCTCTCTCTCTCTCTCTCTCTCTCTCTCTCTCTCTCTCTCTCTCTCTCTCTCTCTCTCTCTCCCCATGCTGGGTCTATGTCTCCCCAATGCTGGTGATGTCTCTCTCTCCCCATGCTGGGTCTATGTCTCTCTCTCTCTCCCCATGCTGTCCCTATGTCTCTCTCTCTCTCCCCATGCTGTCCCTATGTCTTTCTCTCTCTCCCCATGCTGTCCCTATGTCTCTCTCTCTCCCCATGCTGTCCCTATGTCTCTCTCTCTCCCCATGCTGGGTCTATGTCTCTCTCTCTCTCCCCATGCTGTCCCTATGTCTCTCTCTCCCCATGCTGTCCCTATGTCTCTCTCTCTCCCCATGCTGGGTCTATGTCACTCGCTCCCATTCTGTCCTCCATCCCCAGACACGCCCAGTTCTGGAAAGGGGGAAAGAAAAATGACGCCGACTCTTCCCATTCCTGATTCTCTCCTCACCTCTCAGATATTCCAGTGTCACCCACACACACACACACACACACACACACACACACACACACACACACACACAGCTTTTTCCTCTTGGCTGCGATTTGCCTCATAAATCTTTAAGGGAGGAGGCCCCGGGAAATGAAAAGGTTGTTGCATCGGGGGCGTCTGGATTTGGGGCTTAATTGGTCGGCAAGAGCTCAGTTTGCGGTTGAGTTTGCGGTGATTCGCCGGCGAGGCGAGGCGTGCCCCGTGCCCAGATTGGTGAAAGGAGGGCATCTGGCTCTTGTGGTGCTCACTGGGTCAGATTACTCTGTGCCCAGCTCCACATGACCTATTTCTCCACGGCTCTTCTCCCCATCGCACTCCCCGCTGTCACTACACTTAGGCTAAATGGCCTACCTCCTCCCCACACGCTCCTCTCCTCTCCTCTCCTCTCTTACTGATTTTGCTCTCTCTCTTGTTCTCTCCTTTATTGCTCTCTCTCTTGTTCACCCTCTCTTTCTGTCTGCTGGCCTTCATTACTCCACAGCTGTCTGTGTGTGCGTACATGAGTGCGACATGTCTGAACTAACCCCCAAAGGTGCTTCTGCAGGATTCTGTTGGCCTGTTAAACCCTGTGTGTGTGTGTGTGTGTGTGTGTGTGTGTGTGTGTGTCTCTGTGTCTCTGTGTGTGTGTGTGTGTGTCCACTGCCATGTGATTCCAGCTCCGAAGCCTGCAGACAACCTAGTGACTCTGTGTGTCTCTCTCTCTCTCTCTCTCTCTCTCCTCATCCTTCCTTTCCTTCTCAGCAGGGGCATTGTGGTGCCCACAGCGCCAATCCAGCCATGAGTATCATCGGAGCAGAAGACGAGGACTTCGAGAATGACTTGGACCCTGTGAGTGACTTCTGTCTGTCTCTCTTCAGATCTGTCTGTCTCTTTCGGTCTGTCTCTCTGTCTCTCTCACGGCCAACCCATCTGTCTCTGTGTCTGTCTGGTTCAGTGCTTTTGTTTCTGCAATGGTACTTTTGATGTGCTCTTCCACGTATCAGTGTCTGTCCACCTGGTTCCCTGTCTGTACACTTGCTAACACACACAATGCCTGTGGGGCCTTCAACATGTCCTCCTTTAATCTAGTCACGGCTCCATAATACACCCCCCCCTCCCCCAACACACACACACACACACTGCTGTTTATTTTTGTTAATGGGTTTGTCTCTGTGTTCTGTTTTTGTGTTGCCTGTTTATCTTCCTGTCTCTCTCTCTATCTCCATCTCCTGCCCCCCTCACGTCAGCATCAGACTCAGTCCCCATTGCTAATGTGATTGCCTTACTGTTAATCTGTAATTTAATATTACTTCCATTTCTGTGTGTGTGTGTGTGTGTGTGTGTGTCTCATCTCTCTCTCTCTCTGTCTCTCTCGTGGTAGATGGTGGATGACAACTGTACCACCTTTAACAGCATTGAGCTGTTGAAGAACAGGCCCACCCACCTGCTGGTGTTCCTTCAGCACGTCATGCTGCAGTTCGACTGCGCCCCAGTGGTGAGATCTCCCAGCATACCTGTCTCCTTAGTGTATGTGTGTGTGTGTTGGAGTGAGAGAGAGAGGGGGGGATTAATTTGTCATTCTTCTGTTGTACCTCTGTTGAAAAGCCTTGTAGGTGTTCCAGCCAGACCTTTTGCCTTAAGTCCCTTCAGAACTGCGCTGGACTCCTGGCATGACCTGGGGATCAAACGGGCGGACTGTATATGTGAACACAATGTCTCAATTATTTTACCTCGAAATTACCTGGGTCTGACACTACTAGTCCGCCCTGCCTTGAAAACCAAAAGACAAC
>NC_063201.1:5164320-5214320 GCF_017589495.1 Alosa alosa
CCTGGAAGTAAACTGCCGTTTTTGCGACGTTGCTAAGTGATATTGGTAAATGGAAGCTCTAGTACTTATGACCTAAACGGATCCGGATGCACAAACTAAAACGTAATGTGAACGGAGACCAGCTGGGTCAGGGCTAGGGGGAGTAATCGCACTCGGGTACGGGCCAGTTAAACGGACACAGCGTGAAGGCAACCTAAGACTGTTCTGTTGTGCATTGTACTTACTACACTGTTATTGTGAGTCATTACTGTATTGGACTATTACAGTACATCCTATTGTGAAGAGATAGTCATCCCTGTCTAAGCATGCCATTATGTTCGTGTGTGTGTGCGTGTTTGCTTGACTGTTTGTATTTGTGTAACTCTTCCCTTTCCTGTTAGATCGCAGCAGACCAGAACTCATCCCCGAGGACCAGCAGAAGAAGTTTGCGCAGGAAGTCCAAAATGTGCAGACCCAGGAGGTCCTCCGGCAGCTGGACGACTTCAGGTGAGCTTGACCCTCTTACCTGGCCTCCCCTGCCTGTCTACACTCACCTGGAGCCTTCTGAGCAGTGAAGAGCCTTTCTTTTCCATTTCCTCCATATGACTTTAATAAGACTTTTGAGTTTAGAGGAGATTTTTATCCAGAATACATGTTGGTCATCAGGTCTATAGCAGGTTTCACCAGCAAATCAACCCTTTTTTACCCACAAAATGTTCTCTCTGCACAGAGAAAGTTTCTGTTCCGATTCTTCTCCCTCACTATGGGCATCTTTCGGCCAACAGAGAACGCGTTCTTGAGCCGGTTCCGTTTGGACTTAGAACCTTCGTGCTATCTAGTGCACCAGCCCGTATTTCCACCAGTTTTGAACAGAAACAAGGATGCCTTATCAGCAGAGGGTGTTGCATGCATAAAGTGATGGTGATCTGCATGAACGGGAGGATGATCTGACCGTTGTCTTGTAAAAGCAGCAGAAATGTAGAGTAGAGTAGAATAGTGCTAGTTGACTAGTTTTGTTTACTCATGGCAACAGCTGATATGGACAGACTCCGGTTCACTGGAAAAAAAATATTTTTTGGTTCAAGCTCTGAACCAAAGTGCCATCTGAGCAGTTTTTGTTTGGTCAGAATGCTCCAAACGGTTCAAATGTTGGTTTGCGGACGGGAAAGAAACCGGTGGTCTGTCAGTGGAAAAGGGCTTTATGAGGAACCTGCATGAGGCCTTCAATTCCATCGGCCCCACCTAGCTCACCTGTCCTACATTACATTGGCCCCACCCGGCTCACCTGTCCTACATTACATCGGCCCCACCTGGCTCACCTGTCCTACGTGCGTGTCCCGGCTCACCTGTCCTACGTGCGTGTCCCGGCTCACCTGTCCTACGTGCGTGTCCCAGCTTGCCCCTCTCCACCACTTCCCGCAGTCTCGACCCAGTGGAAACTACCACTCGGGACACTTTGAGACAACAGGTCTCATAGGTGCTAACACAGAACAGAATGGGACATGGTTGTTTCACACCATACATAAACATACAAGACAGAGATATTTACAAACAATCTATGAAAGATTCAACATGTTTACATGTTTTTAAAAAAAAAGCACCTCAGGATATCGTACAACATACTCTTTCTTCCTATGCACGGTTAGCACAATAGTGAAGTTGTATCAAGATCCAAAGATGTGTCTCTTAGCGATGCACCCTAACAGTATTAATTCGTCACACCATTTGTAAAATCTTAAATCATCCGTTTCATCTGATATGCAGCTCTATCAGTCATCTAGTAAATTAGTGACTTGTGACCTGAGTTTTAATCCTGAAATTCTGATTTGTATTCCTCCCCACGAATTGGAGCGTCTTTGCTAGCTTATCAGGATCTGCCTCTGTAGATCTTAAGCTTTTCTCGGTGGCTTGCTCATCTGTCATGGGACTGATCTGCCATATCCATCTGTGCTAACTCCACTCACACCCTCTCTCACCATCAGATTTCATCAGACGTCTCTAAAACATTACTAATGTCCCTGTGTCCTCTTCCTCCCCCTCCTTCCCCTGTGTGTGTGTGTGTGTGTGTGTGTGTGTCTGCCCACAGGCAGAAAAGGATGATGGGAATGACGCCTAACGAGCAGGAGTTGCTGGAGGTGGAGAACCACCACTCGACTGACCGCATCCCCACCGAGATGAAGGAGAAGGCTGTGGCCGAGAACCTGCTGGACAAGATGGCCGATATGCAGTGAGTCCAAACCCTGTCATGCACTGCCCAGTCGTGAGAGAGAGAGAGAAAGAGGGGAGAGAGAGAGAGTCTTTTATTAGGCTACTCTCTAACCTCTTAAATGATTACACTTATAAATAACATGCATAAATAATTTAAATCAGCTTTAAGTTTAAAGCATCACATCATATAGAAAAAAAAAAAAAAAAAAATCATACACACAAACTCACCCATGTCACCCCATTACACTTTAAAGAATAATGTGTCCATCCTCTCTAACATCACACAGCAACCCCATCCCCAGAAATAAAACAATGTTTTAAAGAGAGAGAGAGAGAGAGAGAGAGAGAGAGAGAGAGAAAAAAAAAAGAGAGAGAGAGAGAGAGAGAAAAAAGAGAGAGAAAAAGAGAGAGCTCAACTGGCATCAGAGGGCAAACAGAGCCCGCAGACAGCACCACACTGAGCCCAAAGACACGCTAGAGACGGAGAATCAGAGGGACTGCACCCCCTACACTGATCAGAGAGACAACAGGAGACCTGCTGTCACCCCAAAGGCCTGAGGCAGGAGATGTGGTCAGAACGAGATGCCTGTCTGTGTTCCCTTGGTCTGGAGAAAGGCCCGGAGAGACAGAACTAGTGGGCAGAGGGAGACCCGGAATGAGGAAGTGTGATAAAAAGCTGAAGGAAGGGGAAGGAAAGAACATTGAGGAAATTCTGAAGAGAACAAAAAAATCAGTAATAGCACTATTTACTCATACAGAATATAATAGTATTACATTATATTATAATGTAATATCTTAAGCGGAACAAGTAGCTGTTTGCTCACTGAAACTGAACGTTAGATCTTCTATGTGTGGAGGACCCAACACACATTTTAATGATATTTTATTTTCGAGGGCTTTTGAGAGCTCCGGGCTGCCTTCCTTATCTCTCCCACTTGCAATTTCTACACGTGACCCGCAACACTCCACACATCCCCTTTCACGCAAAAAGGCATGTATACTGTACATATGGTCATGATTACTACATTACGCATGCCATGAACCGTCAAAACCGTACGATGTACACATGACCCGAACCGAGACAAGCGAACCGAACGGTTCAGATTGTTTTCATGAACCATGCCACCCCTAAGCTGCTCACATGTTTTCATCCAGAACAGGGATTTGGACTGAAGTGTCAGTCTCTGCGGCTCTTGTCAGTCTCTGCGGTCTCTGCGGACTTGTTCTTGTGTGTGTGTGTGTTGTGGGAAAGCGGCAGTGTCGCTCTACTGAGACCCCTGTGCTGCATTGGCACTGCAATGCGCGCACACACCCACAAACACACACACACTGTTTTTTCCCCCCCCTCTCTCTTTCACTGTGCTGCATGCTGAGCTCCGCAAACAGTTGAGATCAGCCAAATCCAAACAGAGCGGGGCTGTGACCTTTGTGTGACCAGGCGGTCGTTTGACACATACACACATGTGTGTGCATGAACACACACACACAGGCGTGCACACAGCTCCTCACAGAGCTCGCAAGCAATGTTAGTAAACATAGGCGCAAGTGAAGGAAGCGCAGAAGGACAGACCCCGGACTAATGGAGAGCAGTGCAGACAGAGCAGCAATGGGGTTTGGGAGAGGGAGAGGGAGAGAGAGAGAGAGAGAGAGAGGTAATTTGGAGAGGCAGGAGGAGAAGGGCAGCCACTGGAACAGAGGAAGCAGGAGGGAGAGGATGGAGTCAGCACTGCCACGCTGGCAGGAAGTCGCGTTCCCCCTGGCAGACTGCCAACGCTACAGAGAGATGGAGAGGGGGGGGCAGCGGATGAGAGTGAGAGAGTGGGGGTAGTGTTGATATGTGGTGGCTGGACTCTGAGACACGGGGAAGTTAATCCAGCCCTTGACCCCAGCTCTCCGCAACGAGAGAGAGAGAGAGGGGAACATCCAAGGCAACAAAGAAGAGAGAAAAAAAAGGGTTAGAGAGATGGATAGAGGCAAAGGAAGAAAGCATGTCTCGTGCATAAAGGCCGTCTCTGAAAGATCACTTCAAAGGATACCAGACGGGGTCGGGGTGACTGAAGAGAGACTGTTCATGCGCCGTCTGTCCACAGGCTGTGTCACCACGTTCAATTCTGCCTTGATGCCACATATTCACAGACATGTCACTCAGTCCCTCCACACTCACACAATCGGCCTCTTCTTCCCATGCCCCCCTGCGTCTCCACGCTGGCCCATTCAACCCTGTGGCCGCAATGACCTCACGTGCGCTAGCTCTCATTGGCCAGGCTCTTGAGTTGGCCCGGGGAAAGGAGGACAGCAATTGGCCGAGAGCTAGGGAATTCCCCTTTTTTCCAAAAGCCCTGCCCAGCTTTTATGTTCATAGCAAAACATGAGGATCCTATTTCCATGTTCTTGCAGGCTCGTTGCATCAGACAAAAGCACGGTTAAATAGCCGCTTCCGCTGCCGCGCGGCTTTGTTTTGAGTTTGAATCCATCCGGAAGAGACAGACAGAGAGAGACAGAGCCTCAGGAGAAAAAAAGACTTGTTTTCCAGATCAGTTCAGTAGAGCAGCTTCTAAAGGGCGACTACATAGTCAATCCCGATTCATACCAGACTAGATTTTCAGGACAGTTTTATTGTACTTTTTGTGGAGTTTTGGCAGAGCGAGGAAAGTTATTTCTTCTTTATTTCGCCAACTTTGTCAGGAGTGCATGGTTTTAATGCAGCTCCAGTTATTCTAGTTTTTTTGTTTGTTTTTTTTTCTTCCTTTTATTTGCAAATATCAGAATATGTTCATTAGCTTGAGCTCTGAACACAACAACAACAACAACACTGCCTTCAGTTTGCGCATCAGTCAGGAAAAGATCAGCCGCTTCAGGTTCCACCGTCCGAAAACACAGTGCCAGAGCAGCCCAGAGAAAGACCGCAAAAATGAGACTTAATTTCAAACGGTAAGAGAGACAGTGGACACAGGCAAGCCTGTCCGCACTCAGTCTGTCCACTACTTTTCCTGTTGACTTATCAGCCATCTCTTCTCTCTTTCAGCCCCACGATTGTGGCAGACGAAGACAAATGGTAAGTGTGTGTGTGTGTGTGTGTGTGTGTGTGTTTGTAGATGTGTATGCTATCGTTTTGCATCTTGCAACAGAGCTGTTATGCAGAAGTGAAAACCACACTAAATACATTTCTTGCTATTGCTGCATGTGGTTAGGGTGTGGGTTTTTTCATCTGCATTATTTAAACAGAAGTCACAAACTGTTGCTCTTAGAATTTAGAATATGTGCAAATGCATTATAATGGTCATCAACTTCCTGAATCTTGTTTGCATGCATGCATAGAAAGGTTTTTATATATGTGCGAGGAGAGTTTTAACAATGGGGTTAAGTACTGTTCTATATCGTCTGTGCATACTGCTGACCAAGCGCATGTTTGACTGGTGAAACCTGACGCTGGCTTTGTCCAGCTGTTCTGGGGAGTCTGCACACTTGTGCGATTCAGTCGGTGTTCCCCGAGAACCGAGGGCTGCACAGTGGGGGCCAATGCAAACGGTTCTGCCTGCTCCTTTGTTCTGTATGTGCTCTCTCTCTCTCTCTCTCTCTCTCTCTCTCTCTCTCTCTCTCTCTCTCTCTCTCTCTCTCTCTCTCTCTCTCTCTCTCTCTCTCTCTCTCTCTCTCGCTCTCTCGCTTTCTTTTTGTCCCTCCCAAGGTTTGCCAGATAGTTTATCTGGTCCCTCTGCAATGCACAGTCTCCTCCTCCTCATTAACTTTCAGTTTATTTCATCATATTCTCGTCTTTTCTCCTCCACTGGATCTCTGTTGCTCCACCAGATACCCTCCTCCCACCCTCACCCTCTCTCTCCCCCATTTTCCTCCTCCCACTCTCCTCCTCCTCTCCTTTCCTCCTCCTTCATGCTGGACCACCTCCAGCTCTCCTCCCACAAATCCTCTCTGTTCTGTCCATCCCTCCTTCTGTTTGGTGCTCCTCCTCCATCAGAATGTTCCCTCCTTCATCCCTCTTCAACTCACTGCTCCCTGCTCCAAACGTTTTGCTTGCTCCCTGCTCCAAACGTTTTGCTTGCTCCCTGCTCCAAACGTTTTGCTTGCTCCCTGCTCCAAACTGTTATCCATTTAATATTTTTCAGAGAAGGGAAAACGTAGACTGCATAGATGCAATTGAAAGTCTGAAATAGACGAATGATATGCACAAAATGCACACGTGTCACGTACCATAGGTATGCCATTCACATGAAGTCTACAATGCCTTTTAGAATTTATATAAAAACTATAGTTTCCCTTTAAACAGTAAAGGATAGCAGGCTCAGTTGCATGTTCTCCCACTGGCAAACCTACTGAATGTGCCTACCTCATACTCGCCACTGTGGTTTTCACCACTGCTGATCTCTGGTGCAGCTCCTTTGCTAGGGGGCTCTTCTCTCCATTCTGCACACAGTAATGCCCTCTAAACTTTCAACACCTGGTTAAAATCAAGTGCAAGTCAGGTGTGTGCAACTTATAAGATGAGTTGGAGAAGTCCTGTGTTGATTCGTGAAGGTGTGTTAGAAAGAGCCCACGGGGGGAGTTGCAGTGTGTCTTCATCCTCCGTTCTCTTCCTCTTCCTCCATTATCAGCTCTGCCATCTTTGCGTCTGTGCTGTACTACATGAAGCACCTGGGGGTTAAGACCAGGGCCACAGACAGCAAGAAGTCTCGCGGATTCTTCCGGAAGAGGGTGAGGCCCCTCTCTATTCTGCTATATAGGCTTACTGTATTCTTTACCACTCTTATGGCAGCAGCCTTCGCCTTGTGGTTTGTTTGAATTTCACACAGTACTGTACAATGACAATGCACATTGATGACCTTTTTATCTGTATCTGTGGTCACTCTGAGAACTTAAAGGTTTTCGCTGTGCACCACTAGTTCCCTTTTTTAAATCGAGCAGTTGATTGGGCCAAAGAGTTCCGACAGTGTGTACGAGCTCTCAGAATATCTTGAGATAAGTTGATGGTGTGAACAACTATTAAGCTGTGTTTGAATTGTTGTTCATTCATTTTCATCGCAAAGCATCAGCTCAGATTTGAACGGTTATTTGACTTTTTTTTTTTTTTATATATATATATATATATATATATATATATATATATTTTTTTTAAAAAACTGTCCACGCGCGAGGAATGTCTTGATTTGATGTGCTTAGCTCGCCAATATGACACATGTTGCCATTGTGACTTGTTTCAGGCGAAGAAAGAGGAGCCAAAGCTGGCCAAGCCAAGGGGCGGATTACCCAGCATTCTCCGGGAGGCCGGGAGCTGGATAGGCGGGGGCAGTACGTACAGCACCAACCTCACACCCCCCTCGGGCGAATGCTTTATCCCCTCACCCCCCCCCCCCCACCCAACATCCATAAAGTATCCACATGCAGGCCTTCCACGCAGGATTCTCACCACACATCCCATAGGCCATGGCCATCCACACTCATTACCAAACCCAGCCCAGGTTGTTCTAGTCTGTCAGCTGTCTCTGTGCCATCTTTGGTGAGAGCTGCATAACTAATCCCCAGATGAAGTGTCAGTAATGGAATGCTAGATCTGATGAAAGCACAAGCCATCAATCATTGTAATGTAGTAGTAGTAGTAGTTGTAATGTAATGTAATGTAATATAATAGATTCTTATTGTAGCTGCATGAGTTTATGTTAAATGCTATTAACTGTAACTTTGTACTACAGTCATATTTAAAGACTCACTCAAGGGTCCAAGGGTCCTTCCTCATAAAATGTTTATATTAGATAATTATTCACAGTAATAAAGGTGCTTCGATATGCTAGTACAACACATTATTTTCCCTTAAGTAATAGAGGCCCACTGTAGGTATTTAGTAAAATTGTGTCACACTACATACTTTAGCATAAAACCTAGGCACTGCCATGTGTTTCTTGGACTGTAAATTGTGTTGCTGGGTTTGCTGAACAATTGTGAGGAAACACGTTTGTCTCGTCATGTTTTCTGCTTGCAGGTGATCTCAAACCACCTAAATTGGACAACGAAGGTACCACAGCCTGACAAAATATTGTTTACTTCTCTTCTTACTTCCCCTCCAAATTAGTCACTCCCTTTTACTAATCAAATCAGTTGCATGTGTGCATGTACCAGATCAGTCCGTGGGCATTGGGTAGTGATAAGGAAGGCTGGATCTTTGTGGTGCTGTCGAGTTTGTGGCATGTTTCTCTCACAGATGCAATTCTACAAGGCAAGGATGCTGACAGTACAACCGAGCGCAGTGGACCAATTTAAAAGTCTGTAATGAGGAGGCACATACAGTAGAGAAGCCCAATTAGACATACAAAAAAGTGAAAAGAACACTTTAAGTTAGATGGCGTTCTCATCTTCATACATGCACAAACAAAATGTGCTCATCAGTGAAAGAATTAGCCAGCTGTCGAATCCACAGCACTTTCTGTCTGTCAGTGTCTGACAGTGTCTGAAGGATCTTGGGTCTGAGGCCCTCAATCTTTCTCCCCTTAGGAAGACTAACTCTCCTTTCGATCACAGATCACTCCTAGTTCCACCCTTCATACTCTTTCGATCCCTCCATCTCTGGTCATCCCCTTACCCTCTCTTCCCTCTAGCTTTCTCTCATTCTTGTAGTCTCTTTGTCTCTGCTTAGAATGATCGTAGTTCACCTCTACTAATGTCGGTGGGAGTTAAGTTGGAGGGTACTGTGCCCTTTTGTAGGTGGGAGAATGAAACGTGTGTCAGCTCGTCATCTTTTGTTCTCCTCCTGGCTCCCCTTTCATCTCTCTCTCTCTCTCTCTCTCTCTCTCTCTCTCTCTCTCAGGTGATAAGGATAAGGGGTCACATGAGCGTAAAGGGTCCAGCGGGAACACGCCCTCCCGTGGGGCGGCTCCAGATGCGAGCTCGGCTCCGTTCCATAGCCGCAAGTCGGGCTCCACAGGCTCCAGCAGCCAGGCGGGGTCGGAAGTCAGCGAGGCGTCCAACATCATCAACATCAGCATCACCTCCAGCCCTGACAGTGAAATCGGTGAGGAGGAGGGAGGGAGAGCAGGATTGTGGGGAATGGAGTTTGATGGGTTTGGTTAATTTGGTTGATTAGTTTTGAATAAAGTCCAGAATGATTTGTGGAGCTCTCCCTACATGTTTTGGCTTAAGAGCAGGAGTGGGTGTGATCACTTTAGATAGTTGCAGTTTCAACTGCAATTTGGTTTGTGGACGTTTGTAGTTTGTTTGTTGATCATGGTGTCTGGTGTACCGCTCTCTCTCAGGGCTGACCAGCAGTCGCTCCGACTCCCAGTCTGTGTCTGAAGGGGGCGAGGTGTCTCCTGCCAGCCAGCCAGGGGCCTGTCTCTTTGACAGCGCTGGCCCCACTGGCGAGACCACTGCGGAAGAGTCCCAGGACAAAGACAGGTGAGACGCTGAGACAGACAGAAGGCAGAGAAAAGGGCGGGGCTTAGAAAAGACTAGTCTGGACTGCCTCACTAGCCAGCCCAGCATTATTATTATTATTATTATTATTATTATTATTATTATTATTAGACAAAGCATTATTGTTTATTTAATTAGACAAATTCCTATTCACCAAAGACTTGTGACTGTGCTGACTGAGGGAGCGTGGTAAAACTCCCCAGTTCTATGTCTGGGCTAAGGGAGCGTGGTAAAACTCCCTTAGCGCTGCGTCCTGCTGTGTGCCCCTGCTCTTGCTGCTGCTAGCAGCGCTAACTGGCCCTTCCCAGACAACAGAGTTCCCCAGGCAACAGAGCCCGCCCACCCGCCCCCCGGCCTCCAACCACGTCCACACTGCGGCTCTCGCTCCTCTCTTTCCCTCTTTTTGTCCCTGTTTCCCTTGTTTTGTCCTCTTCTCCTTTACTTCTGCTTTGTCTCGTCCTGCCCTGTCTCACATTTCTGTGTGTTCCGTGTGCAAGTAGAGGTGCTACTCTTTGGTCGGCATTAGCTTCTGTTGCCCGGTCCTGGGTCCTAAGCAGTGTTGATGTTTTACCTAGCAGAAGCTTCTATCTGTGCTGTCTTGTTCATGGTGTTTGTTGCTGCCTAGCCCCCAAGGCTATAGTCTATAATAGAGCTTTGGTGTCCAGTCATGTCTTGCTTCGGAAAGGTCTAGAAAAAATGCTTCTAAATGAATCCACCAGCTGAATGGGTTATTAGCACCTGGTGTAGTAAAGGCCTTTGTATAGATCGACTTCCAAATTTAAATGGAGTGGTTATGCTGGTGAAAAAAAAGGCTGAAGTTCTGACTTTGGCAATGGTAAATAGCATAGCATTTGTGAGCGCTGCATATTTGAAGCTTTGAGCCTGTGCTGGGATGTGTTGTGCAGCATATGTTGCTGCTGTTGCCATGTGCTTAGCTGTGCCCAGTCATGCTTTGATTTGTTCTGTAATGGTTTCCTGCTCCTCAGGCTGTGCTAAGATGGTTTGTTAGCTCTTCTGCGCTGGTGTGAGGCAGGGCAGAGGTGTGTGTGTGTGTGTGTTGGTGTAACTGAATGCTATCCCATGTTTTTACAGATACAAAACCAACAGGTGGGTCTTCAGTACAGCTCTGTGGAAACATCCTACGCCTGACACACACACACTTACACACTCACCCTCACCTTCTAATGGATTGGGCATATCTGTATAATAAGCACAGATTCAGACACGTAGTTTAAACAGTTTTGTGCTTCTTTCTATTTTTATGCAGTCTACGTTCAGCCTAATCACACAACTGACCCTCAAGGAAGCACTTAATCCAAAATAAAAATCCAAAATTGACCTTACACTTAATGTTAAAATGTCACACTAACACTGACACATCTTCACATCGACACACACACACACACCTCACTCACTCACTCACTGCATGGCTAAGGATGCGCTCTCCGTTGGTGTGCTAATGGAAATGCTGGCTCTGGATGGAGGTCCACGGCCCCCTCCTGCAGTCTTGTGATATGACAGGAACTGTGCGTGAGATTGGAGCGCCAAGTGGCTCAATTAAGTCCATGATCCTCAGGCTTGGTAACAGTAAGGTGCTGAGACTGGAGCCTTAATTGCTCCTCTTTAGTTAATGTGGACACAGCAGGGAGGAGTCTGTTGTTGATTGCATCGGTGACAGTCTATTATGAGACAGAGCTGAGGAGACAGTAGAGGTCCAGGCTGATAGAAATCTATGAAACTCCGTTGGTAATTGTTGAGACTTAACAGGTTTTGTGTCAAACTTTCTCTTTTTCCATTCTTCTTCATGTCACTCTCTCCTGTTTTGGTTTTTGTTGGTCTTCTGTCTTTCATACTGTTTTCTACCTCCTCTTCCGCTGAATCTCTCTCTTCATTCGTCTGTCTCTCTCCTCCTCTTCCGCTGTCTCTCTCAATTCATCTGTCTCTCTCCTTTTCTTTCTGTTTATGACAAATTCTTTCATTTATCACTTCCACTCCTGTCTTCTCCCCTCTCCTGTTTCCCTCCTTTCAATCTTGTTTTTTTTAATTTCGCTATAATACCTTATCCTCCTCATCTGCCTCATCCTCTGTCTTCTGTTTCATCTTTTCTCTGTCTTTTCCTGTTCTCTCTCTTTTTTTCTCGTTTCTATTCTGTCCTATGTGGCCTCCCTCAAACTGCTCCCCTTCCATCTTTTCACATCCTTTCCCCTTGTTCTGCGGTCTTCCCCATCCTCTCCTCCTTTCTTCTCCTCTCCCTTTTCCTCCTCATCCTCCTCCTTTTCCCCTCTCCTCCTTTCTTCTCCTCTCCCTCTCCTCCTCCTTCTCCTCCTCATCCTTCCTCTCCCTCAATTCCTCCTCCTCCCTCTCCCCTCTCCTCTCCCTTCTCCTCTCTTCTCCTCCTCCTCTCTCCTTCTCCTCCTCCTCCTTTGCCTCCTCCTCCTCCCCCGGGTGTCCTGGTGTGTCCCTCAGGAGCGTGAAGCGCAGTCAGAGCACGTGTGTGGAGCGCCGCCCGTCGCGCCGCAGGACCTCGGCCCGCCAAAAGCAGTCGCGCTCCCGCAGCGACGTGGACCTGCAGACGGCCGCCACCACGCCTACCACCTCCCACCCCCCCTCACCCTCCCCCATGCTCCGGCTCCCGTAAGGCAGCCTAACGCGCGCACACACACACACACACACACACACACACACACACACACACACACACACACACACACACACACACACACACACACACACACACACACACACTTACTTACAGACAGACAGATAGATATACAAACCAAAAAGATATTGGATAAATATGAACACTTAGGTAGAAGTAATATACACACACATGAGTAGCATACAAGCTCACTCATGTGTGAATGCAGAAACACTTCCACCCGCACATGCACATGCACATGCAAATCCACATAGAGCAGGAGCCAGCCCAGCAGCCCAGCAGTGCCTCACTGACTGTCATTTTTGGTCATGGGCTTGTGGATTACCTACTGAGCATCTCAAAGTCCAGAGCACACTAACAGCCCCACAGCCTTGCTGACATGCCAGCCTGACTGACCCTCACTAACCGCAGATTGGCTGCATGGTCAGTATTGACAGCACTCCCTCCTTCCTGCACCTTATGGTGCGCCACATATACGATTCTGAGACCCAGGAATGGGTTTTGGGAGTGACATACACTGTTGTCCATGGATGGGACAAGTGTGCCTTTCTATGGTAAGATGGTTGCCATTGTCCTCATTCCCTGGTCTCTTTTTGCGCCCCCCAGTGTCGACGGAGGCCTGGCCCCACCCGAGGTGGCTCCCGCTGGCCCAGCCTCTCCCTCTCCTCAGCATGAGGAGCTGGACCCCCGCATGGCAGATCTGGAGCAGGATCCACCAAACTGGAGGGAGCAGGCCGCAGCTGACGCCCTGAAAGAGCTGAGCAAGAAGGAGATGAAGAGGCAGGAGGTCATCAACGGTGAGGAAGGGGAAAAAATCCTACTCACAACGGGAGTCCAGAGATGTGGTCAGAAATGATCAGAACCAAGACAGACGGACGAAGCTACTTGCCATCACAGCGGTGTAGTCAGAAATTATCAGAAAGAGTGAGAGACCATAGTCTGACATGAGAGATAAACCAACAGACCAATATACAGACATGTAGTCAGAGATAAACCAACAGACCAATATACAGACATGTATAGAGAAATAGACTAACCTAGCGTTCATGGGCATTGGAAAACACTTTTTCCCAGTGAAAACTTCATCATTCCGCATCATTCATGTCACGTAATGTGTGAGTCAGAGGTCGGAAACTGGGGCTAGATTTTGCTAAAAGAGTTGCTCAGTTAGGGGCTCGTCATCACTTTTGTCGTCACATTGGAGTTTGTTTGTAGTCCATGTGGCCTTTCATGTCCAACAGTTTTAATGTGAACTTTGGAAAGGAAATTTACCTTTTTTGTCACTTGAAAGCTGCATATCTTTCTTTCACAAGCGTCTTACACTAAGCAAATAAAGTTGTTTATTTAGGATTAGTGAGCGTATGTTTAAACCTTTGTTGTGGCATCCGTGTTCATCACACATTCCGACGGCAAAGCACAAAGCAACACTCGCTGTGGGAAAAACAGCGTAATCACGGGGGCGGTCCTTGTCATTCCCAGGTGCCATGAATGCACCATGAGCGAGATGTAGTCTGCTTAGTCACTTTACCTCCCTCTTGCTAACTTTACGCGGTCACTCTCTCTCTTCTCTCTCTCTCCTCTCTCTGCCCCCTCAGAGCTGTTTGTGACAGAGCATGCTCACGTGCGCAAGCTAACTGTCCTGCAGATGGTGTTTGCGCGGCCCATGGAACGGGAGGGCCTCATGACCCCCGAGGAGGTGGCGGCCATCTTCCCCGGCCTGGACGACATCATCGAGTTGCACAGTGAGTGTATGAGTCCTAGCCAGCCAGCACAAACTTAAGAGTGGACCCTCATGTTCTGTTAGCCCTATTGCTAGAACAGTCAGTCGTGTATGGAAATGTGTCAGGTTGGTTTCTCTGTAGGTGTTTTCAAGAGCAGTCCTTTCTAACCCAGAATGCTTTGCGTTGTCAGATGCTTTCTATGAGAATTTGAAGATACTTCGCCAAGAGGACGGCTACATTGTCAAAACCATCGGCCCCACACTCCTGAACAGAGTGAGTAGCGCTCTAGAGTGTGCTCTCCTCCTCTCCTCCTCCTCCTCCTCCTCTTCACCTGAAGGCTGTTCTCTATTCTCCTTCTCTTTGTTCTCTCCTCTAATGTTTCTGTCCTGCTTTCCTCCCTCTCCAACCTCTCTAGCCAGTAAGTACACTGCTGGTTTTGTACGCACACATATTGTATGTATTAGGGCCGACTAACGCTTATTTTCTGGATAAATCGATTAGTTGTTTGATTGATAAAATGTCAGGAAATAGTGAAAGAATGATGATCAGTGTTTCCCAAAGCCCAAACTCTGATGCCTCTCTCTCTCTCTCTCTCTCTCTCTCTCTGTGTGCGTTCCCCTCTCAGTTCAGTGGTGCGGAGGGTGAGTGGTTCCAGAAGCTCACATCGCGGTTCTGCAGCCACCAGACCTGGGCTCTGGAGCAAATCAAGACCAGACAGAAGAAAGACATTCGCTTCAACACCTTCATCCAGGTAACACACCTGACACACACCAATGCTTACACGCACACAGATGCTTGCGGGCAGGAGAATTAGGGGTCTGCAGAAGCTCCGTATGCTCACAGATCTTCTAATTGCAGTACAAAGCTGAAATCTCAGTTGGTTTGCAAATACTTAGTAATATTTGAGCATGCTATCATGCTACTAGAAGAGTCCTTGCATACACATACAGGTGTTTGTGTCATGAATAATGCATCATTGTGGAAACATGCATGGAACACATGAGTGTATGAATGTATTAATGAATGCATTTGTGAATATAAGTATAAGTATATATACTCTTGATTAGTGAAACACACTCAGCCCACAGTGAACACACAGTGAGGTGAAGCACACACTAATCCCGGCGCAGTGAGCTGCCTGCAACAACAGCGGCGCTCGGGGAGCAGTGAGGGGTTAGGTGCCTTGCTCAAGGGCACTTCAGCCGCGCCTACTGGTCGGGGTTCGAACCGGCAACCCTCCAGTTACAAGTCCGAAGTGCCAACCAATAGGCCACGGCTGCCCCCGTGGTGTAAATATGGTGTAAATGCATGTACAGTATACAAATATGCATGATTTGGTGATTGTGTGTGTGTGTGTGTGTGTGTGTGCCGCGCATTTCAGGAGGCGGAGAGCAGGCCTCAGTGCAGGCGGCTGCAGCTGAAGGACATCATCCCCATCGAGATGCAGCGTCTGACCAAGTACCCGCTGCTGCTGGAGAACGTGGCCAAGAGCACAGTGGACAACGACGAGCGGCAGAAGGTCGAGCAGGTGGCCGAGTGCTGCCGCAAGATCCTCAACCACGTCAACGAGGAGGTCAAGAGCATGGAGAACCTGCTGGTGAGTACACCCATGCACACGCGCACGCACACACACACACACACGCACACACGCACGCATGCACACAGTCAGATACATGCAAGGATTACTTACTCACACATACAGTGTATTCATGTAGTCGTCTGGTAAGCAGACACATGATTACACACTCACACCTTCTTACACTTTCACAGATGAAGCAAGGATTACATACAAATACATCCAGTGTACTCATGTTGTGTTGTCAGAGAGTGTTTGAAATGTCCAGGATGATGGACGTCCCCTTCCAGGGCTATCCTGGCTACCCTTTACTTACTGATAGATAACCTGTTCAGTGTCTGTGTCGAGAATACATTGAGTTAATCTTCCTGTGGTTTTATTCCAGACATTGAAAGACTACCAGCGCAGGCTTGACACCTCTGGACTCAAGCCCAGCAATGAGCTCTATACTGAGTACAAGGTGAGGTCGGCGCAACCATACCTCCACATTCACATCCACCCACAGTAGATTTCCCACCGATACATAGGCATGTGGAGATGTAGTCGATGCGTTTTGCTCTAGGCTGACTTATTTGCCCCTCTTATCTTCCTTTCTCATCACTCTTTCTCAGAGTATTGACCTGACGGCCAGGCAGATGCTGTTCGAGGGCCCCCTGATCTGGAGGGTGACCAAGGAGAAGGCTTTAGGTATGGGTGCCTTTACCAAGTCGCTCCTTAAGGCGGGGATCACATCAGCCAGCAGCAAGCGGCAGCGGCAAACGTAACGCAACGCTCAGACCATAATAAGTTTTATCTTGTTCCTAAGCAACACAAACGGTTTGTCAATTGAATACGCTCGCGTTGCGCTTTGAAAGTTGAACCAAATTCAACGCTCAGCTTGTTCAACGCTAGTGTTTTGCCACCGTTGCGCTGCCGAACCATAGAGAACAATAGGAAACCTGCCGCTTGCCGCTGGCTAATGTGATCCCCGCCTAAACCACTGACCCTCCGTCAGCCTCTTTGGATAATGTTCCCAGCATGCCATTCACAGTGTACTTTATCAGTGTCACACACGCTTATCTCTGACTCTGTCTTTGCACCCATATTCATCTCTCCTTCTCCATCTCTCCATCACTATTTGTCTCTCTTCTCTTTCTATTTTTTTCTCTTCTTCCCTCTATTCCTCCTCCTTGCCCCTCTGCGCCTGCCTCCATCCTTTCCTACCTCTCTCTCTCACATTCTCTCCATTTTTCTCTTCCCTTTCTTTCTGTTCTCCCCCTTTTTTGCCCCACCCTGATCTGCCCCTCTCTCTCTCTCTCTCTCTCTCTCTCTCTCTCTCTCTCTCTCTCTCTCTCTCTCATCCTCTCATCCTCTCCCCCCCCCTCTCTCTCTCATCCTCTCTCTCTCACCCCTCTCTCTCTCTCTCTCTCTCTCTCTCTCTCTCATCCTCTCTCTCTCTCTCTCTCATCCTCTCTCTCTCGCTCTCATCCTCTCTCTCTCCCTCTCCCTCTCCCTCTCCCTCTCCCTCTCCCTCTCCCTCTCTCCCTCTCTCTCTTTCTCTTCCTGTCTCAGAGGTGCAGTGTGTGTTGCTTGGAGACCTGCTGGTGCTGCTGCAGAGGCAGGACGATAAGATGGTGCTCAAGTGTCAGAGCAAGAGCAACGTGGTGCAGGAGGGCAAGCAGATGCTCAGCCCCATTATCAAGCTGGAATCCGCCTTCCTCAGGGAGGTGGCCACAGGTGTGTGTGTGTGTGTGTGTGTGTGTGTGTGTGTGTGTGTGTGTGTGAGAGAGAGATGTTGGAATGCTGGGGGGGCAATTCCATGGAAAATTAAATTTTTTGTAACATCCATAACGCCAATAAAATGTGATGGTATGGTATGATGTGAATGATTACATGAAATTTGAGCATTTGCTATTTTTGGCTGATGAATGTAAATGAGAAAAAATGCACAAAAAATGAATGTTATTAATACATCATACAAATGCCAAGGCATTTCACTGGCATTATGGATGTGACAAAAAGTCCATTTTCTGTGGAATTGCCCTGGGGCACGGCTGCCCACAGCTGAGACACTAGTAATAGTGTGGATGGTTTTCGTTTACTCATTTCCTTAGCCTACCAGATAGTCTTTAACTGCTTATTAATGAGTATAGTATCTCAGCTTCTTGTCACACAAGCTCAAAATCAGTCCTGCTGTCGGTCACTTATTTCCTTTCTCCATCTGTGTCTCAGATCGCAAGGCGTTCTACGTGATCTTCACCTGGGAGAGCGGCGCACAGATCTACGAGCTGGTGGCCCAGTCCAGCCAGGAGAGGAAGAAGTGAGTGAGGGGAGAGGAGGAGAGGAGGAGAGAGATGGGGAGGACAGGGGAGGAAGGGAGGAGAACCGGAGGGGTGAGGAGAAGGAAGTGGGGAGAACAGGAGAGGAGGAGGTGGGTTGAGGAGGTGATGAGAGGAGAGTAGAGGCGGTGTCTGTCCATCTTCACTCTTTAACATTCAGACAAACATTTAACATTCATTTAAATGTAATGTCACTGCTGTTTAAACCCCTTGGAAGTTTGGGAACAGGCGTCAATGGGAACCTTCCCAGGCGGACCTGCAAAGCAATTTCAAGTTTGCTAACCGGTTCGTCTGGGTTCACCCAGGCCATCATGAATTTGCTTAAAATATGCCAATGAGCTGACTGGAATTGCTGCTGGTGTTTTGCCAAGGCATTCACTACTCTAAGGGAGATCAGTTTACAGCGAGCCCACAAACATATTAAAATAGCCTACTGTATTCTGAGTGGCTTTGGATAAAAGCCTTCTTCTCTATGTGAGCGTACAGGAAGTCGAATCACCATATTTAGATAACAGATGCACCAGGAAGTGGTGATGAGTGGTGGAAGCGAGAAGAAAAGGATTGGCGTTTTGCTGCACTATGATAGGCTCTGTTGGCTGTCACTCAAGTGGTATCTCCTTTGCAGTTGGACAGAGATGATCAAGTCGGCGGTGGACAACTTCAAGACCAGCGGAGGGCCAACCCTGGAGAGGGGGCGATTTCCTAGTCTGGTCCCAGGCAGCGGCGCCGGACCCTGCAGCCCCACAACGTACGTACGTGTGTGTGTGTGTGAGTGTGTGTGTGGTGGTGTATCTAGAGGTCTGTCAAATGTATGTTTTTCCTTGTAATTCATAGGCCTTCTATTGTTATATAGAACAGTTGTAATATTTCTGACGGGCCGGTGGTAGGGACGTTGGTAGTATTCTGTGAGCAAGGGTGTGGATCATATTAGCGCAGGTCCAGGGGTTTCATAGGCCTTCTATACTCTATACCAGGGCATTACACGGACCGGACAACAGTTGTTATATTTCTGACGGGCCGGTGGTAGGGACGTTGGTAGTATTCTGTGAGCAAGGGTGTGGATCATATTAGCGCAGGTCCAGGGGTTTCATAGGCCTTCTATACTCTATACTAGGGCATTACACGGACCGGACAACAGTTGTTATATTTCTGACGGGCCGGTGGTAGGGACGTTGGTAGTATTCTGTGAGCAAGGGTGTGGATCACATTAGCGCAGGTCTAGGGGTTTCTCCACCGTGAGAATGTTGAAATTCTGGTTGTTAAATACGCCATTTTAACAGCGTTTGGGAGGAGCAGAAATATCTTTACATAGCAAGCAGGGCCCGTCTTCTGCCGAGACTCAGGTGACACAACCTTATGCAGGTAGCCAATGTTCATCACTTCAGTACTTGACTCTACCCTGCATGGAGACATTTTTCACATTGACAATGGAGATGTTAGCAAAAGTATAGCTTTTGGTTAACGGAGGTGAAGATCATCTCCCTAATTCATTTCTTTGCGCAACAGCCCACATTATACGTTCACTCCAGCGTGACGAGTGAAATACATGTTTTTTATAGCTGTCATCGCCATAGGCTATTTGCTAAATTTACCTCAACAAGTTGCAATTTCCATTTTTTTCGTGCAGTGAATTAGTCTATCCAAATGCTATGCTGTTTTCATGGATAGCTACAGGAATCCACTTCATTTGTTGTTCGAGCGCTTTGGGTTGCACTTTGTGCATATAAAAATGCTCTATATAAATAATTGTCACTTGACTTGACTTGACTCGCTAACAGCGAGTGGTTCAGTTTGTCAGTTTTGCGCAGACGCGTATACACATTGAATGGGCATTCATACCACTACCCCCTAATTTTATGCCTCTATATTTGATGACACCAAATTAAGAAGTATTTCTTGATTGGGGAAACATTTAGTTTTCTTTCAGTCTCCAGTTCCATAACACCAGGTCCAACAACACTAGGACCAGCTTTGGGGACCCCCACTCTATACTTATGATGAGAGGAACTTGATCATTCATCTCCTTTTCTCTCTGTCTCTGTCTCTGTCTCTGTCTCTCTCTCAACAGTTTGCATCCCCCTCTCAGCCCTGCAGAGAATGGAGACTCTCTGAAGAACAGTGGTGAGATTTTCACACACGCACTCAGGGGGTTTGGTTAGAACAGATACGTTCAATTTGTCAAGATATTACAGTTACCCGTAATGCAGATTGCGAACTTTACTTCTCTATGGAATGTTGCAAGTGTGTGAAATGTTTCCATCCACACTCAGACCGAGTCAAGGACCTGCTCAGTGATGAGAAGGGGCGAGACGTGCATGCCTCGCTCATGGACTTTCTGGCAGCCAATGGCATTGACCCAATAGGTCACAGCAACAGCCCTCAAGAGAAGTTGGCCAGTGACATGCTAGATGAACGTGAGTTGAACCAAGTGGAGAGATTACACACACACACACACACACACACACACACACACACACACACACACACACACACACACACACACAGACACACTGCCCAGTGGAATAATGGACAAGACAAATATGGTTCAACTCACATGTCTTGTTGTCCACAGTCATGTCCCTAAAGAGGCTATTGGTGGGCAGCATCAGCCTATCAGAAGACTCCCAAGTGGACGGTGAGAACGGAGGGGCGGGCCCTGAGGTACAGGATGAGGTTGATGGATGCCAGGCACCAGGTACATGTCAGCCATGGACAAGACACCCAAACACGAACTAGACCTCCTATACCTGTTACAACAACTGACTGACTGACTGACTGTGTGTTTGTGTGTGTGCGTGCGTGTGTGTGTGCGTGTGTGTGTGTGTGTGTGCGCGTGTGTGTGTGTGTGTGTGTGTGTGTGTGCGCGTGCGTGTGTGCACATTTAGCTTCAGAGGAGGCCACCTCTGATGGACAGAGGGCAGAAGGAGGGGCAGAGGAAGGAGAGATGAAGAGAGAGGAGGAGGGTGGCATCAGCACTCCCATGGTGCTGTCGCAGGAGCGCATGGAGGAGGTGCAGCAGAGGCTGGAGAGCATGGAGGAGAAGCTGAGGAAACTGCAGGTGAGGAGGAGGAGAGATGCGGAGGTGTGGAAATGAACTCCGGGGGTGATACGACGGGATGAAAGGAGTCGCGGCAGGGGTAGGAATGCGGTGAGGGGTTGGGCTGTAATGACCTTAGGAATTGAGATGGGATTTTTGAATGAAACTGACAAGATGCAGATTAGGAAATGGTTTCGGAGGAATATGAAGGAGAACCTCACTGAATTGGTGTTTTTAGACACTCTAGATGGACATAAAGGTGACAGAAAAATAATATATTATGTCCAGTTTATTAACAAGAGGGAGTTAAGGATTTTTGGTACTGAATTTCAGTCTGTGCATGCTTTCCAGGGTGTTGAAGAAGAGCATCACAAGTTGCAGGAGCTGCTTGCAAAGTTTTCCCTTCAGAGAGGGAACTACCAGTGAGATGCCCCCTTCTGGACACAAGGTGAAGTATAATTTCCTCTTGTACATTTTCTTTTCTGTGTTTGTGTCTGGATGTTTTTATTTCTGTCTGCATTGGTAAATGAATGAATGAGTTCAACATACAGTAGGATTTCATATTTGAGAAGTGGTCTACTAATTTACTCCCTCTTTTTTTTCTCCATATTTCTCTATTCTCCATAGGACCACATCATGTGCTGGATTTGAGTGCAAGAGTTATGGTTTTTGGGGGAAGGATCGATTAATGCTGCCTGAAGTTTGCTGTTCCCCCGCTTTCTCTGCAATCGACTGCTTTTCCTCACGCCTCTGAGGATGGACAAGGATCGGCAGGGCTAAAGTACTGTACTGCAGGGTAGCGATGTAGGAATGAGGTGTGTGTGTGTGTGTGTGTGTGTGTGTGTGCGCATACGTAAGAGTAAAATGAAGAGATGTGTGAACAGGTGCCAAAGAGTGTTTTAAAAGGTTAATCGAGACAGAGAAACTGCCTTCACGGATCAGGAGCC
The DNA here is from genome assembly GCF_017589495.1 of Alosa alosa. NCBI lineage: Eukaryota > Metazoa > Chordata > Actinopteri > Clupeiformes > Clupeidae > Alosa > Alosa alosa. Next base: position 5,186,182 of record NC_063201.1, read on the forward strand.
CCACCCCTTCCCCTCAGTGATCCACACGAGCATGCTCAAATAACTGCAACATTCTTCTACCCCTTAACCGCCCTCCCCGGCTAAAAAGACACAGAATGCAAAATGCAACTCTGCCTCAGCTGCAAATGGCACAGCCTGATTGGCATATCCATCCAAATGCAACCTATTTATGCATGTAAAAGAGAGATGGTTATTGAAGCGTCTCAAAGGCTGCTGTTTGCCAAGACGGTGGGAATACGCCACACACTTGGCTTATTTACATTTGCTGTAGCGTCGGGAGAGGCCCCAATCAAGTTCAAAATAACACACACACACATTATTTATTTCAATTAGTATTTTTCATTTCTGTAAAATATGTTATTATTTTTTCTCCATCCCATTTTAAATGAGCTTGTGTGTGTGAGAATGTGTATTCTCTGTTTATAAAAGGCATACTTAATTAGGTAGGTGTAGTTTTTGGTTTATCCCATTTAAAGTATTTTTTTTTATATAATTCTCATTTTGTATCCACGTCTTTATTGCAACCATGGCCAAAATTTAGGTACATTAGTGCACATTTGCGTTTCCTAGGGGTTGAGTTGGGACTGTTCTTATTCCTGCAAAGTTGCTGTGTTTGTGACGTTTTTGGTGTGACCGTGTGACTGACTCGGGATCAGTTAAGCATGACTTTTTGAAACGGAATTCAGGTTAAGTCTTTTGTCTAACCTGTAGATAGATGTTGGAATGAATTGGGAAGTTGATGGTAGACAGGAGCCAATGGAGATCAGAGATGGAGGGGTCAGGAATAGGGGGTGTGTTGGATGGGGAAAAGACAAGCGGCAGAAGGAACAGAATCAGATGAGTTAACAACAGAGAAGGTTTCAGAGATGAAGAGATCTGTAGAGCATGAAAAAGGAATCTAAATACTTGTGCTGTGATGTGAAGAACAGGCATGACAAAGCAAGTATAGTGATACGACGCACACACACACACACACACACACACACACACACACACACACGTCGTCATGTGCATGTCGTCATGTCCTTAGGCAGTCATACAGGTCACACCATCTGGTGTGCACAATACTGTAGAAGGCACACCTTGACCCTGTTTAAGTGTTTGGTTGTGAGTGAGCAAATTAGTGAACATGAGAGAGAGTGTGTGTGTGCGACTTCACCAGCCTTTTTTAGATACTTGGGAGTGGTTGTACTATAGTGAAGGGGGGCATCTCATATACTTTTTTCCTGGAATTGATTGTAATTATTCTATTTTAAAGATTTTTTTATTCCTTTAAGGAGGTGTACTGTTAGATTTCAGACTTATAATCAGGACCAAAGAGGAAGATCTGTCTTTAGCTGTAGGCCTGTCTGAATGTGTCTCATACATACACACACACACACACACACATATGCACACACGTACGCATGCGCACGCAAGCACGCACACGTGTCAGGGATACACAAAACTGTGGGTGATTCACCCACATCCTCTGGTAGCACTCGGGACTCAGAGAGCACCCTCACACCCCTCCCTCTGTACCCCCTGCCCTTCCCCCTCTGGCCACCAGAGAAGAGGCTCAACGCTCCTCTCACAATCTCGCAGGACAGCGGGCAGTGATATGAAGACAGGGAGTGCTCATTGTACTCATGAATTGGCTGACACTGTCACCACAGATCAGCACTTGATTGTAACACAAGTGGAAAATTACAAAATGGATCATTACTTTACTGTACTCTGACTGGTCCTCATAGTTGAGCTTACCAATGCTGATTACTATGCTGGTGAGTGTGCTCCTGAAGCTTGTGTTTGTCTTCTGTCAATTCTGTAATTGTAAATCTGTAATTCTCTGGGGAGATTCACCGAAGCCACCAAACTTTAACTGTACCATAACTCTTTGAGTTTCACTGGCTAGAGGGGTGGAACAAGTCGTGAAGGCACCAACTCCACCAGTCCTGTAGTTGGAGATATCAGCTGCCTGAGACCCTCAGATAGTGTTTTACTTCTGCGTAATGGCATGTGACGATGCGGCAGTAGTTGTACAGTAATTACCTAGTATCCATGGCATGCATATAGAAAGTGTAGATAATTTTCTTCCACCGCTAATCCTGTGTTACTCCCTCCCCACCACCACCTCCCCCACCCTCGCTCTCTCTCTCGCGCGCACTCGCCTTCCTTCCTCTCTTTTGTGTACTTTTGTGCGTATTGTGTACTCATCAAGCTTCTCTAGGCTGTGCCAGGGAGAATGCAGTACTCAAGTTGTTGGGCCGTCTGTCCGTTGGTGTTTTGGTTTAGTTGGCCCACGTGACTGACTGGCCTGTTCCTCAGTGGCACTCCACCTTCCCCTCCTCTCCTGTCATCTCCGATGAGAACCCTTCACAGGGACTGTGCTCTCTACTCCCTTAGTCTCCCTCCAAGGAACTCGCGCATCTTCTAGCATTTAAATCATTGTGATTTAGGTAGACAAATTGAGAAGATTTGTTTCCTTTTGTATGGTAGTGTGCTTCATGCTGAACAGTTATGTAATTATGTACTATGCATTGCGCTAACATGAGAGAGTGAGCGAGAGAGAGGGACAATGTAGAATCTAGGATACCCCTTGTTTAAGGTTTTATCCATTCTCGCTGTTGGATTCATTGACAACATGGAATATTAGTCGGTGGAACAAGGCCTACTCTGGCTTCTTCAGATTTTTTTTGCCAATATTTAGTGCCAGTCTGGACTTTTTTTTGTTTTGTTTTGTTTTCCTGTTTTTTTGCTACACATAATTAACAACAGTCCACGCCTCACTGCTTCTTCTCTTCTTTATTTACGTCTGTCTCTTTTGAGCCCCCATTTGCACCCAAATCTAGAGAAAACTGCAAAAAAAACCACCCGTAGCTGTGTATATAAATGTATTTATAGAGAAAGGTGCCTTTTTATGACAATCAACCCTTTTTATTCCCTTCTCCTAAAGGCTCTTTCCTTAGTATAATTGGTAGGGGCCCACACAATGCTTCAGATGTAAAGATATATGACCAATGAGCATGCAAACGCTAGCCATGTAGCCATTAGCATCAGAACCTATTGCTGTCTGTAGCTCCACACCATTTCCAGCTCAGGGGTGATGAGCATCGCCACCCCCCATTTAACACAATGTGTTAAAGTCATGGGGTTGGTTAGTGTTTCAGGCAACCATGCAGCACCTATATATAAATATATATATATATATATATATCTATACGAAATGAATATGCAAGAACTATACTGTGTATTTGGGCTTTGATTTTATTCTATGAAAGGGTTTTTAATGATGTATACTTCAGAAAAATGAGGTACTTTTTTAATTATTGTTATTGGTTTCTTTTTTTCTAATAAATGGAAAAAGGTCACCTGGATTTGGTCTCTCTTTTTTTCTTTTCACACCCATACTTGTGATCAGTTCTTCAGCCTACCTCACTGTGACATTAGTATGACGAGACACAACTAGATAGATAGATACTTTATTGATCCCCAAGGGGAAATTCAAGTCCTCAATGTCCTCTTTGAATTAGAAAGGGCAGAAAGGTAAAGATTTGAGACTAACAATAGTGGCTCAAGATAAGGATCTTGATAAGTGTTCATCTGAAAACCAGTATCAGACCTGAATTGAATTCCTGTGCAAGTAGGGACTAACTGTGACCAGCACCATCCGACAACATAGTTGAGATTAAGTCCTAAGCCTTGTTATTTCAATGCCTGCTATAGCACCCAGGTTAACAAATCAACATCAATAAAGCCTCACTGAACACACAGAGGTTGAGGACAGCCACCTCTTGTAAGCACCAGTAGGGCTGCACAATAATCGCAATCGCAGTATGAACGCAATCACTTAATCGCAAAAAGCTACAAATAATCGTGCACAGTTAATTTTGTCACAGAAGTTCTGATTGGTGAGGAGTTTGGGGATGCTGTGCTCCTTGTGCAGTGGGCATGTTCACCAATCGGGTGGCACAAATTAAAGGGACATTTGGAATGTTGAACTGAATTGATTCATTGATATCCACGACTTGTATCGCAATATCGGTCAGAAAAATCTTAATTAGATATGAAGAGTTTGGTTCCAAAACGCTATATCTCCATCTAATTGTGTATTTCAGGTCATATTAATCAAATGGTAGGTGTGTTTTGATTGAGTAAAGATAAATCAAATAACAATACCCAATTACAGTTCTACTGAAATTACTTGGAAAACAAAATGTAAAAAAATATGTATTGTGCAGCTCTAGCCTCCAGACAACCCCGCATCAGCAGTTACTCTAGAGAGCCACTGTCACAGGCAGAAAGACGTCGGGTCAAGGGCCTTCAAGAGCTCAGGTCATCAAGGGAAAATCAAAATGACACAGATGACTGACTGGGCTGGACCCGTGGGCTTACACTGAACATCAGGAAATACTCTCACCCGTACGACTTCTGCTGCTCGTGCAGATGCAGGCGCACAGTGAAGCCAATCAAGCTTGTCTCCTGTGGTGCTGCACCTCCAAATTCACATCAAACCACAAGATCACTCCGATCCATCAAGACGAGCTTCGAAGGGAATCGGCCTTTGACCTTCATCAGTAGGATATTGTAAATCGTTGACGGGTAAGACACCTGTGTTAACTAAAGTTCAGATTGAGATCTGACTGATGAGTTAGTGGAGGTAAAAGCAAGTTGAAGCCCATCAGCCATATTGTGTGTGGATGTCTGAGTATGGTTCATGGTTTGTGCTCCACAAAGGGAGAAGACAGACTCCTTGAACGTCAACGTGAGCGTTAATGTGGAGACCCAACTCTAGGCTTGAGAGTAGCTCAATCGGAAGAAAGATGGACATCACAGTTGTTTTTCTGTTTTGTGTTGGTACAGGTAAGCAACTAAAGTCATGCCTACTTAGAAAGATGTAATATACAATCTGTGGTGTGTGTGTGTTTGTGTAAAAATATCACGGAGAATATTGCAGTTGTGTATTATTTTGGGGGAAAATGAGTGTGTTCATACTCTGAAACAACATACCATTTTACTTTGTCTACATATTTGTTTTATATATTTACATATTTGCAGTTGAATTGTCAAGGGGCTAACTATTTCGGGGCTAAATATTTTAGGATACTGATTCTGCTTCTGTGTGGTGCAAACATGTGCAGCGTGGCCGTTATTTTAACGTTTCTGTTCCGCTTCAGTGGAGCTTATTTCCCCACAAACATCTGTGAATCTCCTCCGGCTTTCTTCTCAAAGCTACTAATGGAATAAAACTTTACTGAGAAATTCTAATGGTCCAACTCCCAGGCTTAATTTTTGAGTCTTGATTCTTTGTCACACTTTTAATTCATTTTTATCTTTCTGTTTATCAACTTCATTTCAGTAACCTATTCTGTTCAACTTGATGTTATTCTCCCTAAGCAAATTTCATTAGATTAAAGTATTTTAAAAAATCACACAAGATGCATTCATGTCTTCCATTTTATCTTTGGATAAAACTGTTGAGAGAAAGTTTATTTTTGCTCGCATATATTTCCAGATTTATCAATACTGATGTGAACATTTCTCTTCTTTACTTGTCTTTAGTGGGCCACTTTGTATTCCCACCTGTCTTTGCATGTGTCAAAAAAAACCTCAATCTCAAACTGCTGGCTGATCTGCCCTCTCTGCGGGTCCAAGTAAATGGTGCTGCCGATTTGAAGTGCTGTTATGTCAACTCCACCACTGTCAATCACACCTGGGTCATCCGCTATCAGAGAGACATCCCCAACAACATCACCACCCCAAAGCCGGTGACACTCGGCCCCCGTGTGACCATGGAGAAGAGCCAAGAGTCTGGGTGCCAGAGCCTGAGTTTGAAAGATGTGCAGCTGAATGACACAGGCTTCTACCAGTGCATTTTCTCCCGAGGCGAACAGTGCATATACTCACATGGCACCTACCTGCAGGTCTTCAGTGAGTAGAACTCTCCACAGTAGTCTGCTGTTTGTCATTAATATCTGCAAAGTGATTGGGGTGTGTGTGTGTGTGTTGTGCATTTGGGAGAAATATTTATCTCTTAAAACGTATAACCCTGGCCCAATTATTCTTTTTTACACATATGATTTAACCACAAATGCAGATACAGAACTGCTGAGCTCCTTCAGAAATGGGGGCATGTTAGAGAGGATTTTATGCAAGGAACGAGGTGTTAAAACCTATTCTGAAACTGATAGTTCCAGTCCTTGACTGTGATTGGCTGAACTGCATTCGATGCTGTTGTAAAATCCAACAGAAAGATAGGCTACACCTTTACCGCATTTCGTTCTATAGTACTGCGCTACGACAACTTCATACACAACAAAAGTTAGAGTACAGTAACTGTGTCTTGACATTGCTTGGGAACCATTCAGATAGAGGAAATATATTTCTTGGCAGAAGAAAGATCATGAATAAATCGTTACATTTCTCGTTGCTGTGCCTTTATTTTATGAAATCTTGCCAGATATAAGTAGCAACCATTTAACAAAAGCAATACGCCACTTGAGGCCTTAGTTTCCACTGATTTTAGAACAGCCAACAACTGTTCTGCTCCGCTCCGTGCCTAACAACACCCCTTAGCTGTTCTGCAATCAGTGGAACCTACGGCCTCTCGGGGCTTACTAACTAAAACACTCTTGAGCCTGTTCTCCACGTGGTAGGCTGGTGCCAGTCAGGCTTGGCCAACATGCCCATGCACAAGGATCTATTAAAGTGCAAAGCGCAACATGCACATCCACTCAATGAGCGCATTATGATGTAATTCCCAGTGAATTTCCCTGGCTTGAGTTTTCCCAGCTAAACTCCATACAGCCACAAACTGATTTGTGGTTTCATAGAATTGTGTCACATGACGGGACTTAAGACATGGCCTTAAGCCTACTGTGTTTTCTTTAGAGCTTGATTTTGCACATTGTGTCATCACTGTGTTATGTGATATGGAGAACAAGATAAGAACAAGCTAAAGCCAGATAGTAGGCTAAGCTTGAGCTGCAGCACACCATAAACACCTCATTATTGAACCTTGTATCACAGTCCTTGAAAGGAACAAAGCTTTTTACCTCTAATGATTTTCATTTCCTTTCCTCTGACTTCCTTTTTTTTTTGTAACTTGCTCACAAATTCTCAAAACAAACACACTCTAATTGATCTGAACATCATTCAATGACATGCCAGTATGTTGGAAGATGTTTTTATGCATAATGTTCAATGTCACAATTTTGGTCCTCTCTTCAGGACCAACTCCCAGTGTCAAGCTGTACATGTACAGTTCACATTGTTCCCCTCTGACTCTCTCCATTCACGCTCTTACATATGTGGAAGCATGGCGCTGCTGCAGGAAAGCCAGTGGAACTAACAGGCTTTTCCTCGGGTGGCCATCACAACAAGGCTGTGTCTAACCCAATCTTTACATCCCTCAGCTCCCATGGCGCGAACCCTGGACATCAGTGAGAGCTGGAAAAACAGCATCATCACCATAGAGGGGGTGCTGCTGCTGTTCAGTGTGCTAATTCCGGGTATCTGTCAGCTGGGAAAGGTACCAACAGACAGACTGAAGTCAAATTCCTCCCTCATCATCAGTTGAACCAAGCAAGACAAGAGACATGTCCGACATTTTTCCCTGGTGGATGAACTGTTTTTTATTGTGTCTTTTACAGACGAAGAGACTCACACAGCTGAAGAGGAAGAAGCAGAGAGAAGAGGAGAATATCTATGAGGTGAGGCCCACCGCTTCTCTTTTCCTTGGGCAACTCTGGGAGAGAACTTGTGCTTTTTGTTTCTCGTCAGTCATGTTGTGTCCTCACTCAGTGTGTGCAAATGATAAGCCAGTTTCACGCCAGTAAAATCTTCTTGTCTATGACAGGGGCTCAACCTGGACGGCTGCGACTCAACTTATCACCAGATCCAAAGATCTAACAGACATGGGCCTTACCAGGACGTGGCCAACGTAGCTGAGGACGATACTCAATTCGAGAAGCCGTGAACGAATCATGAAAGTGTGCTGACGTGTAAACTGTGTGTGTGGCGTACATGCCTGAAATCAATGCAAAAATCAGATCATTTTGTCACAGAAATTTAATTTTGTACCCCTGAATGCCTGCAAGATGCGATTGTATGGTACTGAGTTATATGTCGGTCTTAACTAGTCATTTACATAAATTGGATGAGATAAAGAAGTACCAGACACAATTTCCCCTTCAGGTCAAAATTACTTCGACAGATGAAATCTTAAGAGTTTAATGCATGCAAATGAATGACAATTATCTGCAGTGCCGATAACATAACAATATTTTTTAGATAATAAATAGACTCTACCCTACTTCTATTGTTATTATTATAGATCTGTGTTACGCTATATGTTTAAGAAATATTTTTACCTGATTATGCTATATGTTCTTTTTGATTATATTTTCTGTGGTTTTACTGTTTAGTTCCTGTGGTGGCCTAAACCTTCATGAGTTCTAACAGGCTGTATGAAAAATGACTCAAGGTCTCTTCAAAGATCATTGAGAGGTATTCATTGTCAGATATAGACTATGTCTTTGGTATGTGGAAATTCATGATCAATAAACCAAGAATAATGACCTTTCCTACTAGTGTTTTTTTTATTATTTGATGAATCAGCACACTTACTGTATGTCAGTCTCCGGCAGATCTGACCTACCAGAGAAGGTGCAAAATCTTACTTTCCCTGATGGACTTCACAGCTAAAAAGGGCTACGCTGTTTGATGCCTACATATTTGTCTTTTCTTTGGAAACATTCTTTCCCTTTTCAAACAGAGGATATGCCTAGCCTATATAATGAACAATAGCCTATCACATTTATCCAAAGAGATGATAGAAGAGACCAAGTAGGCTAACCAGTTTAGTAGCCTAGGCCTGAATTCAAGCAATGGTGGAGTGGCAATCGGGAGAGTCGGAGGATTTCCTGGTGGGCCTGTGGCGTTTTAGGGGTTGGGCTGATTAATGTGAGCTTAAAAGTGCCTGATATTGCTGTTTGAAAACTGTTAAGGGTGCCTTTAACTAATAAAAAAGAAAACATAATGCATCCATGTGCAATATGCATATATCCACATATCCTCCAATTTCCACTGGTGGCCTAAATAACACAGATGGTAGTCCAAAAACTGTGAGATGCCTTACAATTCACTCGGAAATCTACAGATACTCACAGAGAAATTTAGCCTTAGCTACAAGACACCAATTTACACCTACTGATGTGATGTCATGAATATATTGTAATATTGTAATTGTCCTTGGTGGATGAACTGTTTTTTATTGTGTCTTTCCAGACGAAGAAACTCACATAGCTGAAGAGGAAGAAGCAGAGAGAAGAGGAGAATATCTGTGAGGTGAGGCCCACCGCTTCTCTTTTCCTTGGGCAACTCTTGAGAACTTGTGATTTTTGTTTCTCGTCAGTCATGTTGTGTCCTCACTCAGTGAGTGCAAATGATAAGCCAGTTTCACGCCAGTAAAATCTTCTTGTCTATGACGGGCTCAACCTGGACGGCTGCGACTCAACTTATCACCAGATCCAAAGATCTAACAGACGGGACTTACCAGGACGTGGCCAACGTTTTGTTTCTCGTCAGTCATGTTTTGTCTTCACTCAGTGAATGCAAATGATAGCCCAGTTTAGACCAGTAAAGAGAAAATTAGCCTTGGCTACCATTCTTAAAATGAAAGACACCAAATTGTACCTACCTTACTGATACAATGTAATGGCGAGAAAGACACCTACACCTACCTTAGCCTAGGCTACTGATACAATGGTGTTAATATATACATTTATTTATTTATTTTTTATTTATTTTTTTTGGGGGGGGGTCAAGGGTCCGCTTGAGCTTGAACTCTCCCGGTATTAGTGTCCCACTCCTCCCTGTCTGGGCAATCATAGCTGGCAGTCATAGCACTTGCCTGTGAGTTTTGAATAGCCCATTACAGAGCCCATAATTAGTTTTAAATAGCCCATATTATTCTAACAGAAATGCAGACTTTTAGTTTATAATTCGTTTTATCCCAAGAACGGAGTTATGTAGAGGCAACCAGATGCAGCCTTGGAATAATGGGCGTTTCCTTTATCATAAGAAGAATTCGATTGGCTTATGAACGGTATGCGAGCCACATATTGGCTCTGCGTTGGGCTGTAGGTGTGGCTATTTTTCAGGTATGACTGCTTTGGAGGATAAGACTGGCAGAATGAGTACAGTATTTGGAAAGATGGCGTCTGGCAAGAAAGCTGAAAGCGGCAAGCATGAACAAGGTGTGAATGGAAGACGATCATCAAAGCGCAATAAGGAAGGCCCCATAGGTAAATCCTTATCTTAAGCAAACTGTCACTATTCTTGTCGGGGATATGTTGGTGAAATTAGGAACTGTAGTGTAGCACACGAACTTATCAAAAGCCAATACTGGATAGCTAGCGAGTTAGCAAACCACTGTTGACAACCAAAAGATTATGTTACGTTACCAAGGACTGTGATTGTACCCGTGATGAAAGTCTGACAACATTGTAGGATACTTTTCTTAAGCCGAATCTACGCGGCGTTTTCTGATTAAATGCCGCAATCAGAATAATGACAACGTTACTTACAACTATTATTGTCAGTAGGCTACCGTTACAGTGCTTGTTAATGTAGGATACTTTTCTTATGCCGAATCTACGCGGCGTTTTCTGATTAAATGCCGCAATCAGAATGACAACGTTACAACAATTATTGTCAGTAGGCTACCGTTACAGTGCTTGTTAATGTTGTTCAGTGACAAAAAGTAGCCTAATGTTTCTAATGTATGCCTTAGTAATCAGCAATTGCAATGGCCTTAAACATGAGTGTAAGTTGTAATAAGTATCAATGAGCGTCTTAGGACACGGCTATTTGTTTACATTAGGAGTGTACCAACCAGTCATTGATAACGTGAACTGGAATAATATGATTATCGTTGGTCATGTAGGCTCACTGCCACCAACCGCTAGAATTATGTCAATTAGGCTAGGCTACATGTAGTAAAGGTGTTTAAGTCGTGATTCACTCGGATCTTTCACCCGTGTCTTTAAATTAACCCATGAGTCGCGAGTCTCTAGTATCATTAACTCGGATCAGTTGAGTCCTACTACAATTCGATCTAAAACGATAAACAGCGCCACACACAAACCTCTTGCAACATTAGCTAGCCTCCTAGCCCTAGCCATCGTAACTGCCAAAAATGTAACAATTTCGTAGGCAACCACAACTCCACAAATTTACTCAAGCGACTGAGTGAGCAGGCAGTCCGAGATAACTGGTTAACTTCCCGCAGAGCCGGAAACATTGCAGACTCACAGACCATGAGACTCAGATTGGAGCGGCTGAGTAGCAATCCGGGTTAGTCGGATCAGCCGGCCGGTTAGGCTACGTTGAGTACTGAGTCAGTCGAATCAGCCGGCTACGTTGTCATGAGTGGATCTGCGAGGCGCAGTAGCCTAGCTCCTCCCTCGAGGTGAAAAGCAATTCCACAACAAAAAAGCCATTTTTCCACTTCTGAAATAACATTCAATGTTCTATATGTAGCCTAGACATAATTAGATTTGGTGTATAGATGTAGCATATTAAAATGCAATTAGGTCGTGCAGACAGTCGAACTGCACGCTCATGGAGCTGCTTGAGTATCTACCTGGGTCAGTCGAATCAGCCGGCGGTCGGTTACGTTGTTATGAGTCGCGAGTCAGCCCGAATCAGCCGGCTACGTTGTCATGAGTGGATCTTTAGAGCAGCGAGTAGCCTAACTCCTCGTCAAGGTGAAAAACAAATCCACAACAAAAGCCATGCTTTCACTTCTGAAATAACATATGTTCTGCACGCATAGCCTACTATAAAATGCAATTAGGTCGCAAAGACAGTCCGAAACATTGCAAGCTCTGAATGGAGTTGTTTGAGTAGGCTACCTGAGTCAGTCGGATCACCCCGGAGGGCCGGTTACGTTATCTTGTTATGAGTGCGAGTCAGCCGAATTAGCCGGCTAGGTTGTCATGAGTGGATCTTTAGAGGGGCGAGTAACTCCTCGTCAAGGTGAAAAGCAAATCCACAACAAAAGCCATGCTTTCACTTCTGAAATAACATGTTCTGCACGCATAGCCTACTACAGTCCGAAACATTGCAAGCTTTGTATGGAGAGTAGGCTAGCCTACCTGGGTCAGTCGGATCAGCCGGGCGGGCCGGTTACGTTGTTATGAGTGCGAGTCAGTCGAATCAGCCGGCTACGTTGTCATGAGTGGATCTTTAGAGGAGCGAGTAACTCCTCGTCAAGGTTAAAAGAAAATCCACAACAAAAGCCATGCGTTCACTTCTGAAATAACATATATTCTGCACGCATAGCCTACTTTAAAATGCAATTAGGTCGTGAAGACAGTCCGAAACATTGCAAGCTCTGTATGGAGTTGCTTGAGTAGCCTACCTGGGTCATTTGGATCAGCTGGGCGGACCGGTTACGTTATGTTGTTATGAGTGCGAGTCAGTCGAATCAGCCGGCTACATGAGTGGATCTGTAGACGAGCGAGTAGCCTAGTTTCTACTCGTGTCAAGGTGATAATAATAATAGGCCTAATAAGAATAGTAGTAGTAATAATAATAATAACAATAATAATAATTTATTCACTGCAGGGCATTTCTACGTTCCTGTAGCTATGTCTACATTGAAAGTCAATTGCTTAGGCTAGGTTAAGACAATAAATAAACAGTCTGGCTCAAACTGCTTTCTTTCCCGTGAGTGGGTGGAGGTTTTGATGCTATTATATTAGGCTATTTTATATTATATGATATTATATTATATTATATTATATTAGGCTACCTAACAGTATAGCCATGATTAATAGTAATATTAGTTGCCTAGTAGCAGCCTATAATACTTATTAGAATAGATTCCTAGTACCCTACTATTAGTAGTAGTGGTAATAAACATTGTAGCAGAGTAGCATTAGACCTAGGCAAACTTTTCTATTGTTAACAAAACAACAACAAATAATTAATTATTATCATATAGGCTACCCTCTCTGTCAATAAGATCAAAGTTTCTGAACATGAGCACCAAAAAGATGAACAATGTGTGGATGCACTTTGACCAGGAGAGCAAAACTCTAAAGGCTAAATGCAAGTGCTGCAAAAACCTGGTTTCAAATCATGGAGGATCCACATCCAACACGAGAAGGCACTTAACAAAATGAAGCACCCCACGGCACTGCTTGAACGTAGGACTGAATCAGGATTGACTCAAGTGACTCAAGTGACTCGTTCAACCCGGATCAGTTTAGTGAGTGACTCAGAATAACCCGGATCCTTAAAAGGAATCGAGTTTGACAGGCCTAACATGTAGGCCTATAGTTAAACGCGGGTACGTTGGTGAAGTTCTAAACCTTTACATTTTTCTGCACAACACCAGACTGTCTGAATCCTTGAAAGGCAGCAGGGGCAGATCTAGGTCCACGACGTTGCACTGGGCAGTAGGAGAAGATACCCTTAGCCTAGCAAGTGCTGATATGACTCCCTGATGTTTTTTCACATTTGGTGAACTGAGTGGATTTATGTGGATCCCCCCTTAACTAGTTTTTACCTGCTTGCTGTAAGGATAAGCCTAAGTGTCACTGACCACAAATCACAGACCGAACTGTTTTTTCTGGTCAGTTTAAAGCCTTGAGATTTGTCTTAGTTTGGAGAGAAGCTCAGTGTCTGCTGGGACGGTGGGGTGTAGTATTGTTCCACGTTTCCTGTCGAGATGTAGGGACCAGGCCGTCACTGGAGAGGCAGCGGCACTGTATGCAGGGCAAAGGTCCATCACAGGATGTCATCGTTTTCCTTCCTGATTCAGGGGACAGCCATGTCGACTAGCCGCATAAGATGAACAAGAGGTCACAGCATTCCTGTACAACCATTCATCGGCTGAATAATAGTGTGTCCTGTGCTCCTTACAGCATTTGTGGGTATAGGCATTGCTATTTTATTTGGGCTTTTTGGGTGTAGTGGTAGTGTAATAATAGCTAAGGAGCTGGGTGAGCATTAGCCAGTGTAATTTCGATTCCTATCGTAGAGCAGGCATTTAGCCCTGAGTTGCTCTGGAGAGAGTGGCACTTGACACATGTAAGTCAGTTTGGATAAAAACATCAGCCAAATGAATGCGTATGTAAATAATTAATACACAGGCTACTTCCAAACCTCTGCTCTAGACCATGGCTTTTACATGAATTGTATGAGTGTGGGTTCTGGGTTAAACACATGTAGGAAGGTCCCATGTTCCCACACTTGGCAATACTAACACTTTCACATCATTTTCTGGAAACATTAGCCATTGGAACATGCATGCACATTCGGAGTAACACTTCCTTCTTTATGTTGACCAACTTCAGACTGTAAAGGGCCTTGAGACCTATTCAACTTATCGTGATGATTTAAAAATAAAAAATCAATTTGAATGGTTGAAAGTATGTAGCTGTCCCTTCCTGTCTGCTGATGCTGCCTGCGATGCAGTAGCAACACCACAGGACGTCGACCTGAAGCCACACCAGGCCATGGGACCAGAGTCAAAGTGCATTCTCTCAATCCTGTTTAGAAGCATTACCAGGAGTACAGAAATAAAAAAGATTATACAGACATACACTACAGACTGGTAGAATGTCACCTTTGTACAATAGGCATAGGCTATTATTTGGTGATGTGGATGATATAGCCTAATGGTTAAGTTTGAATATCATCATCATCAGTAAATGAACATCATCACTCTGCAAATAAGAGAAGCTTTACAATGTTTGCCAAGCGACACCTCAGCAGTTTCCTGAAGACTGCAGACTAGATGATTGCTGTAACACATGCCTGTGTTTTTACACTGTTCATTGCCAGCACCTCTGCAGAGTCTCTTGTCCCAACAAATACTGGATCTAACTTTTGTCAGTGGCTTTATGGATGGTAAGTTACATTACAAATAATCGTCTCCCTCTTGAGCATTCCCAGGCTTTATTTAGGTTGCTAGACTGTAGATGTAGAGTAGATGTGTGTGTGTGTGTGTGTGTGTGTTGGTAAAGCAAACTAGGCTTGATGAGTAAGAGCCGTGTTATAAGTTTGCATTGCAGCTCAGAGCCTTAGCCACAGCTGACTGCCCACAGTCTCAGTAAGTGGTTTGTTTGCAGGGTTTCTGCAGGATCTTAAAAAGTCTAAAATGTAATAATATGAAATGTAGGCCTTTAAGTGGCCTACAATATTATACACTAGGTCTTAAATGCTTTTGCTCATTTAATGCTCATTGAACGTTACTTCTACAGTGGTCAATTGAATTTTGTTTGCAGCTTAAACTGTAGTTTTCGGTATTGTAGTTCTTTCTCTCAACGGTATAGATGTATCACGATGTATAAAAAACAATGTAAAAAAACAACTACAAACTGGATCAGTTTGGAACTGATAACTGATTCAAACATTACAGCCCGTAAAGCTGGTCTTACATTTTTAACTTGTTGAAACCTGCAGAAACCATGGTTTAAAGGTACACTATGCAAGATTTTCACCTTAAATATAACCATTACAAAGCCAATTTGATGGTAACTTGTAAAAGGGGAATCGTTCACCTAGTATAGCCATACAGCATAGCCGTAGCGAGTCGCTAACGAGAGAACCAGCCATGCAACTTCAAGTAGAGTAAACCCGAAGACATCTCGCAAGAATCGTGAAACATTACCTTGTCAGTAGATATAACTCTTTGGTGATTTGCCTGTTGTTAATCCTTCACTTTCACAACAAAAACATTTTCATTGTGTACAGGGGGGAACAGGCCATGAGAAGTAGGCCATTTACAACAGCAGAGTAAAATATAAATATATCGCCACTCTAGGGGAGCATACAGTTGCCAAAAATACTTGAAACTGCATAGTGTTCCTTTAAAAGCCACTTGTGATGTCTGAATTCTAGTGAAATGGGTATGTCTATGCATCCCTCAACCACCCTTTTCAACCAGTTTCCTCCCAGTTTTGCTGTAACACAATGTAACACAGTTCTCGTTTGTTTGTCCAATTGGGCAATTTGTTTTTCTGGATTCTAGCCGTTTTCAGCTGCATTTTGGAGAACTTTCTTTGTTGTAACTTGTGCATGTCATGCAATGAAAAAATCATCTCAATGTTTTGGAGAGGCTCAAAGGAGTGGCAAGAGCAGTACAGAGCACACAGGGCCATCAACAAAATGGCCAAAAGCTTTTTTTTTTTGAACCTGCATGAGCTGACCACCAGCTTCACAACAAGGACAGTGTCTGCCCAGAATCAGTGGGCCACAGTGTAGTGTGCCCTTAGGGACACTGTTTGAGCTTGGTCCACACCAACAGAGCTGTACACACACACACACACACACACACACACACACACACACACACACACACACATTCATAGACTGCACATAAAAATGAGACACATTCACAGACTGCATATAGCGAGAATCCAACCTTGTACACAAACACAGTGCCAGAGTTCATCTGTCGGTGGGTGCTGCGTTAGATCCTGGCGAAGCGACATCTGCCAATTAGGGTGAAGGTCACTGGCAGCACCCATCTCAGCAACCAATGACGGCCAAGGTTACTGGAGTTGTCCCTAAGTTGGGGAGGAAGCATGGACAGTTTGGATCACAACAACCACAATCTTTCACACAAACAACACCCAGTGTACTTGACTGTTCGTCTGTGTGTGTGTGTGTGTGTGTGTGTGTGTGTGTGTGTGTGTGTGTGTGTGTGTCTAATGCTTGTGTGTGTGTGTGTGTGAGAAGACAAGTACGTGGTGGCCAGGGACTGTTGGTATGTGGGTAAAATGGTCATGCTCTCTGGAAAGTGGCTTCTTTGGGCAAAAGGAGAAGTGTGGGGGGGTATAAGAAAGCTCAGAGATCAGATGAGTAAAAGTGCCACCTCATGAGTCAGTGCTGGACCAAAAGGGAACTAAGAGGATGGTTCACATGACACAGAGAGGGAGGGAGGGAAGGAGAGAGGGTCCAATCATAACAGACCATCTCCTCTTTCTCTCCTATTTACCCCCCACTCGTCTCTCTTTGTCTCTGTGTATCGCTCCTCTCAGTCACATTCAGTCGGACTCTCTGGCTGGCTATGGAGGGACAACCACAGGACAGGGACCGGAGAATGAGTGTCGACACTGAGGGTAAAGCAAAAGAAACGTCTCCTGGTCCTGGGCTTTTTTGGCTGATGTGGTCCTTCTGCTCCGCGGTGCATGCCATTGGTGTCCATCTCTCCTGTCCTCCCCTCCGTCACCTGTCACTGTTGTACTCTATCTCTATCGCTCTCTCTCTCCATCCCTTGTGTGTCTCTGTCAACTTGTTAGTGACTCTGAGAACCTGGTGTTATAATGCAGGTGTCAGTGGCTTGCTGATTGGATGGCAGTGTGTGGGTTTGCTATTTGATTGGATGATTTATTGATGACCTCTCGTGCATCTTTGATGTGGCAAGAGCAAGCTCGCTGGTGTGTGTGTCCGTGGACAGCAGTGACTGCAGAATAGTGGTGTGTGGGGGAAAGTGAGTCTTTCTCATTGCACATTGCCTGTCATCTAGACAAGGCCCCCTACTTTTCTGGAGTGTCACTGGGAAGATTTTGGATTGAGTTCAACTGTGTGTGTGTGCGTGCATGTGCGCGCGCGTGTTTGCTTTTGTGTGTGTTTCTGTGTGTGTGTGTGTGTGTGTGTGTGTGTCTGTGTCTGCCTGTCTTTTCTGAGCACTGGGTTGGAATCTATTTGTCGTTCCTACCCCGACATATTTGAATGTTGGTCAAGACTCTTGACTCAAGAGGTTTGTAGCAGAGGGCACTATTTTGGTTGGTATGCGAAGTCTGGCACACACTGCTTTTGTTATTTTGGTGACATGGTAGAGGGTGTTCAGACTTGTGTCGTTACATGAGTGTGGCATGGAGGTTGAACTGTCTGCGCAGTGTGTGGGAGTTCTCTGGTTACTGAAGTGGAGATGGCATGCACATGGGGAGGTGTGAGACAGTTAACTCATGGTGCGTGATAACCAAACACAAAAAACACCATCATCTTACTGAGTGTTTGATTGGTTAATGCATCTCAAGCCATACAGACCGGCACTCCTATAAAAAAGGTTTTTCAATATAACACATGCCTTGCCTATGTTTTATGATGACGAAGGCCATGTCTTTTTATCATTGCTCTTATCACACAGTAGTCATGCTAATTTACTATCTTTTCTCATTTAGTCATGTGAATTAAAATTCATTATCAAATACTTTTATATCGTTTTTTTTTTTTCACCACAATCTGACCTTTTTGTGTAAATGAACTGAACAAACTCTTGTGTTTGTCCATACTCACTCTATACTTACTTGATTTTGCAAGTGTATTTATGTCTGTGGTCGTTACACCATTTTGTGGAGAAGTGGTGCGCACATCCAAAATATGTTTTTACCAGTGCCAGACAAAGCATGCCAGAGATGTAGAGGGACAAGGTCTGCACACTGTATGTGAGCTCCAAAAATATACTTTATTTTAGTCTAAAAAGGCAACGTTTCGATCTCACAGGATCACCATCAGGTCTGATGATCCTGTAAGATCGAAACGTTGCCTTTTTAGACTAAAAGAAAGTGTATTGTTGGAGCTCACAATACAGTGTGCAGATCTTGTCCCTCTACATTCTTATTTGTCCCTATATACCCACCATTTGCCATTAAAATAGGACTAGTATTTCCTCATGTAGGCCTAATGCTCTGTTGTAGAACTGCAACTAGCGATTTGATTAAACTGTCGGTTACCGATTAGCGGTCGAGTAGTTGTTTGGGTTGTAAAATGATAGAAAACCCCAAGATGACGTCCTCAAATGCCTTGTTTTGCCTAAACGCTAAAAGGTATTCACTTGACTGGGGATATAGAGCAGTACGTAAACCAGAGAATATATTGTTACAGATGACAGGTGCCTGAATCGATGACGAGCTGCGTATCAACAGTTTGTCATCGATTCTGGCTAACCTCCCGGCAATAGGCAATGACCTACCATCTAAGTGCTTGGTATTGACTCAGTGGCACCTTAAACAACACGATATACCATTTTTTGACATATTTCGTATTCTCTTCAAATTCATTTAGATGGTATAGAATCTATACTATGGATGGTCACGTGATGTCATCTTGAATTTCCCCTTGGGGATCAATAAAGTATCTGTCTGTCTGTGAAGAACAGATAAACAGCGGTCATTCCCATTAACTGCCCAGATGCACTCTTTGGTCTTTGGGTAGTTCTGCGTCCATGGATGACCCTCCCCACAATAATGTCATGAAACCCTTCACATCATAAGACTGCGAAGCACATTGCCCAAAGCAAGCTAGCACACACTGTTGTCAGTGACAGACAGTGCTGTTGTTGGTGTGTAAAGGGTTTCAAATCATGATAAGTACACAGAGAATTGTACTCATTTTACGCCCTCCATCAGATGTTTGTGATTAGCCATGGTTTCAGTGGGTTGCTGTTGAACTTTGCACACTATGCAACTGCTCAGCTGTGTGTGTGTGTGTGTGTGTGTGTGTGTGTGTGTGTGAGAGGGAGAGAGAGAGAGAGAGAGAGAGAAAGAAATAAAGTGTGTGTTTCAGTGTTGGTGGTTTACAGGGGGTTCCACCCCTAATACCTGGAATGAACTTTCTTCAACAGCATTACATGGGCATCCAGAGAGAGAGGTGTGTGTTTGAGGGGAAAAACACAGTTCATAGCTGCCAGTAGGCTGGTTGTGTAAGGGGATCAGGTAGTGGCAGAGATTTGGGGAGTGGGGGCGCGTGCCGTACAGCCCCCCTCTTTATTGAAAGTCGTTGGTAATCCAACAGTAAGTACTGTAGTCCACAACAGAGCCTTAGCTGGAGGTAACCATGATCCCCAAGCCGTGTGTGTGTGTGTGTGTGTGTGTGTGTGTCTGTGTCTTTGTGTGTGTGTGTGTGTCTTTGTGTGTGTGTGTGTGTGTGTGTGTGTGTGTGTCTGTGTCTTTGTGTGTGTGTGTGTGTCTGTGTCTTTGTGTGTGTGTGGTCAAGTGGAGGGAAAGCTAGATGGCTGTCTCATGGTCACACTGCCTTGTGTTTTTATTTCTGTGGGGTTCTGTAGGTTTTACGGCCCTGTACGTGTGCTAAGTGTGTGTGTCCATCCACCACTAATTGTGTGACGGCTCTTAAGTCACAGGGTCTGTTTACACAAACTTTTCCCAACTAATGATTGATGATGGGCATTAGTTGTAGATTTCCATGAGACACCAGACATACAACTCCACCAAGCTGGTTTGATGCCCTAGTCTAGCTGACATTCTGACTGACGTTTGTAAAATCATAGCATATCTGCACAGGTATATGTATAACAGTGGTCAACGTATAACAGTGGTCAAAATATAGCCTACCATTGCCTCTAAACCTGTCCTGCATCAGGACAGAGATGTCCACCTGGATAGTAGCCTGATGTTTATTAATGGTAGAAATAAGCTGTTTATTTTGTAGTGGTCTTGGAACAAAGCATCGCTGTTTATGTGTTAAAAATAAAAATGCCTGCTTTCATTGTTAAGCCTGGAAAATGTCCTGAAGTTCCTATTGGAAACTGCTGTGTCAATGTCCAAGTGTAACTACGTAAATCTGATTATTGCTCTTATTAGTGTGGGCAGCTTGTCATTCTCCTGCACCCACATGCCGACACGTGAAAGCACAAAGTGACTCAATCACATGCACTTGCATGTTAAGGGTTTAGTCTTATTCGGTTGTTCAGCAAGCATTAGCGACCAAATTACTCCCTTCTGTTTTCAAACCCACAACCAGTTCAGTTTACTTTTGCTCTCTCTCTCTCTCTCTCTCTCTCTCTCTCTCTCTCTCTCTCTCTCTCTCTCTCACTGCGTATTTTTCTGTTTTTTACCATTAGTTCCTCTGAGCGATCGTGTGTGCAGTCTCTGCATCTCTGGGAGCGCTTATAATGCACAAGAGTGTTGGATGTGGTTATGAAATCTCTGGAGTTTGGGACGCTTGTAGGTTCAGAGAGATTTAATGGAATCACACTTATCTGTAAATAGACATTAGCAGCAGCTGACAGATCAGCCACCACTGCTGCAGCACAGACACATGAAACGGTGTACACACACACACACACAAATACATGCTGTCTGTTGTGCTCAGACATTGTTCAGTACCAAAGGAGGTTGCCCTGTCAAAGTAATTTACCTGTTACATACAGTTTGTATCTAAATGCAGCCTAGTGGAAAACCTCATACAACCCCCCCCCCACACACACACACACACACACATTACACATATTGATGTACACACATAAGAAATGCATTCTTCATTCTCTTGTTTTGTCTCTAGTTGTAACTGTAGACACGAACATTGTGACCGAGAGACAAAAGATATCAGCAACCTCTTGCCAGTGATGGCTGAGGACTGGGCCCTCTAGGGAGAGTGATGCATCATGGGAAGAGACGATGTGCACAGAGAAGGGGAGAGGAAAAACAACTTGAGCAAAAGCACAGCTGGAGGGTGGTGGTGTCAGGGCTGGGCTGGAGGGGCAGGAGGGGGAGGGAAGGGGGGTATTTAGGGCAAAGGGCAGAGGAGAAGAGGGCGTGTGGTGAAGAATAACGCACTTCGCCACAGATGTGAGCGGTGGCAGCCAGACCAGCAAATCATGAACCACTGAAGTGATGAAATCAAACCTGAGCAACAGTGACTGTGGCCAGGGGGAGAAATGAAGTAGGCTGACACACACACACACACACCACAAGCACTGTCCTTATGGTGGGATTTGAGCTGAGTCATACTGGGTGGGTGTACGCGTGGGAACGCAGTGAGCTTTTGTTTTGATGAAAACTCTTTCTCTCTTATTCTCTCTCTCTGTTTCTCCCTGCGTGGAGTGTTAGAAATAGAAAAGCAGCAGCAGTCTGTCTGATCATAGCAGTGGAACGCAGTGTGTCTCGCAGAGGAAGGGAGAGCAGGGAGGACAAGAGTGGAGAGAGAGACTCTCGGGGAGGAGGAAGTGAGCCAAAGAAAGCTAGTGGGAAGGAGAGGAGGGAAAGCAAGGGGGGCAAAATTCTCGTGTGGCAACTGCAGCTGCCCAGATGTCACAAGATGGGTCTGCTCTCAAGCAACAACAGCAGGAGTGGAAACACTCTCACACACACACACACACACCTCTGTCTTTCTTTCTTCCTCACTCACTCACTCACCCACTCACCCACTCACCCACTCACCCACTCACCCACTCACTCACTCACTCACTCACTCACTCACTCACTCACTCAGATAGATGGGATGAAAAGTGGAGAAATGAAAGTGAAGTAAAGATGAAGTCGAAGCCCCGAACTGCGGGAAACGTTGCCTTTTAAAGGAGGAAAACTCCTCCCCTAACCAATCAGTGTGTGTGTGTGTGTGTGTGTGTGTGTGTGTGTGTGTGTGTGTGTGTGTGTGTGTGTGTGTGTGTGTGTGTGTGTGTTCAGGGATTTAGTAAGTAATGCATTATGACGCACGGTTCCACCATGGTTTTCCTGTGTTCTACTTGTCAGTGACCCAGTCAGTTGTCTGTGTCTGTGTGCACCCCAAACACGGCTGTTTCCTCCTTCATATGCACATCTTGGACTTTGAAATTGGCACTAAAAACAGGCGAATCTGAATAAAGCGAGTGTGAGAGAGAGTGTGACCCAAACCATCCCTCTGATCACCGCCTCCCTCCACATGTTACGTTATCCCTTCCAGTTGGAGATTCATGTAGAGGCTACTGGAGCCTGTCGTGAATGGCCATTGGCTCACTTAATTGTTTATGTGGGTGCCAGATAAGCATGATTGGGTGCTAGATATCTGCTAAAATGGGCTGTTTTATTCCCTAGCATAATTATAAGATTTGTAAATGGCCTTGTAAAATAGCATCTTAGCATATTTTTTTTGTAAAGTATATTTTTTGGTTTTTTTTTATGCCTTTAATTAGATAGGATAGTGGAGATTGACAGGAAGTGAGTGGGAGAGAGAGTCAGGGTGGGATCCCACGGGGCGGGAATCGAACCCGGGTCGCCGGTGTACGGTGCAGGTGCCCCAGCCAGTCGCGCCACTTCTGGGGCCATCTTAGCATATTTTTGACAGGCCAGAGTTGCATACCTTCTATGTTGCATGCCTTCCATGTCAGAGTATAAGGTAATATGCTCTATTCTGTCATCTTTAAGCCAAGCTGTTTGTGTCAAAAGGAAACAAATACAGTGCATTCACTCAGCTGTAGACAGCTTGGTGGAAACCTTTTTGACAAATGGGGAAAAAGAAGTGATTCGGACAAGTAGAGAAGCCCGGTCCCACTAACATACACGTTACATCTGATGGCTCACTTTCTCTATCTGTTGTCTCTGTTCCCAACTCTCACTCTCTCTCTCTCTCTCTCTCTCTCTCTCTCTCTCTCTCTCCCCCCCCCCCCCCCCCCCCCCTCTCTCTCAGTGATGGACACCAAAGGCGGTGTTTTGCGGCCCGTGTATGGCGTGTGTGAGGAGAACGCCGCCTTCTTCTCCTCCAGCCCCAAGGGGGCAGCTGGGGGCGCCGTCCGGCAGCTGGTGGATGCCATGACCACCATCCAGGAGCACGCACGCAGCCTGGAGCCCGTAGTGTCCGGCTTTGCCGCCATCTACCACCACTTCGACTTCGACCCCCACATCCCCGCCAACGGCTACCGCTCACTTGTTAAGGTGTGTGTCTGGCCATGTTTGTTCCTGCAAACACATGCGTGTTCATTTTAAAAGTATCTAATGCAGTTTCGGGTAGTTCGGAGACTTTAGGGTTCCCCTAGAGTACATTTAGCCAAAACAGTGAAAAACATGTCAATTGTGTATTTTTCATTTACTCCCAGTTGTCAGTTCAGAATAGCTAGCGGCATGCTGTCATTTGCAGTCTAGAAAGTGCTGTCTTTTCTCTGAGTGTGTGCTTGCTACCTGGATAATTGAGCTGACTTCACATAAGTCTCTCTCTCTTTCTTTCTTTCTTTCTTTCTTTCTTTCTTTCTTTCTTTCTTTCTTTCGTTCTTTCTCTCTTTCTCTCTGTGTGTGTAAATGGCTTTGTGTGTATTCTGATGCCAAAGTTAACCTCCCGGCATATCACCTTACAAGGGAAGAAAAGTTCCCCATATGTCAGTTTTATTTGTTTTCGAGCACAGGAAATCGAAAAACCCCCTGTGAAAGTGCCATTTTGACTGGTGGCCACCTTTTTAAATGTACCTGCAGGTTCTAACTTAAAACTGTCATCATTGGTGGGGGGAGAAAAAGTGTTATGAAAGGTTCACAAAATCTCCCTCTGACCTCTGACCCCCCCCCCCCCCCCCCCCCAGTTGGTGCGCTGCTGTCTCCTACACATTGTGCATAAGGGCCGCTACATCAGCACCAGCCGGCGGAGCATCTTCTTCCGGGTGGCGCACAACGCCAGCGAGATGGAGGCCTACAGCAACGCCCTGTGCCAGCTGCGGGCTCTGCTCTACCTGGCCCAGCGGCTGCTGCACGACAACAGCCACGGCAACCTCTTCTTCCAGGAGGAGAGTGGCCTGAGCCAGAGCTTCATGCGCGAGTACGCCTCCATGCACAAGGGCTGCTTCTACGGCCGATGCCTCGGCTTTCAGGTGTGTGTCTGTGTCTGTGTCTGTGTCTGTGTCTGTGTCTGCGTCTGCGTCTGCGTCTGCGTGTGTGTGTCTGTCTGTCTGTGTGTCTGTGTCTAAGTCGAGGCAGATGAGTGAGTGCATGTGTGTTTATTAGTTGTAGTAGTCAATTATACAGACTAGTAGAGACGACAGGAAGCAGAAGGCTGTGTGTGTGTGTGTCTCTGTCTGTCTGTCTGTCTGTCTGTCTGTGTGTGTGTGTGTGTCTCTGTCTGTCTGTGTCTGTCTGTCTGTCTGTGTGTGTGTGTGTGTGTGTCTCTGTCTGTCTGTGAGTGAGTGAGTGAGTGAGTGAGTGGGAGTGAGTGAGTGAGTGGAGACAGAAATGTGTGTCTGTGTCAGAGGAGAAGGGAATTGGAGAGTAGACACGACGAGCGCAACAGGGCGAGGCGAGTTTGCATAACGACGTCCTCTGTGAGTGCTGCCTAGGAGCCTGATCAGAAGACACCATACTCCTTTTGATATGGAGGACCTGCCCAGTGAGCCAGTTAACTATCCACTGCAAGGCCTGCTGAATTATCCACACTGTTGAGAGACGCCGAGCATGCTATCATGAACAATGTGCCTTAGATGGTGTTGTCTCTGGGAATCTATGATTCTATCAGTAGATAGATTCATAATTGTTTTTACTCATGGTGTCTTAAACACATACAGTAGGGTGCCTTAAAAGACACTGTCTGTGTGTGTGTGTGTGTGTGTGTGTGGCGACGACTCGCACCCCAGCTGTGGCTATGTTTCTGGTCTAGCACAGGGAAAGGCAGCACCACAACCAACAAGCTGTGATACAAGTTTAGGTTTGCACACACACACACACATGTGCATGGTTCTTAAAATAACCAACAGAACTTCCCTTTTAGTGTTTGTAGTGCCCACAGCATACCGCCCACTACAGTATGCTCCAGTATGCTCCCATCAGCGGAAATTAGCTTTTTTTCTTCTGTCTGACCTCTACCAGCCACGTTCATACTGTACCAGCATTTAGCTGGCGCTAATTTCCGCCCCTGCTTCCTATGAGGTACTGTGCTTGGTGTTCATAAATGATCTTCTCTTTTCATCCCTCCCCATGGCCTTCTCCCATCCTTCTCATCCCTCTCTCTCTCTTTTCTTTCCTCTTTCTTTTCTACCTCTCATCTCTCCATCCCTCCTGCAGTTTACTCCAGCCATTCGGCCCTACCTCCAGACCATGGCCATTGGATTGGTGGCCTTTTCTGAGAACTACAGAAAGCATCAGTCTGGCATAGGTGCGTTTATTTGTGTCTTTGTTTGTATCTCTTTATGTGTCTGTGTGTGTTTATCAGTGTGAGGGGGTATGTGTGTGTGAGAGTGTGTGTGTGTGTGGACAGGCCATTTCAAGGCCCTGTTGAAGAAAGACTGCAATTGATTGGTCTTCCAAGAGTAAGTGAGGTCCTCTCGAATCCCCGAATGTGACCGACTATTCTGCACTTGAGTGCCATGTTGCTATGGTAATACCACATATCAATGGCCGTGTGTTTGTACAACATACATGTCCTCTCATGAAACAAACAATAAATGTTGACATGAAGCTGTAAACTAGATAAGAGACCAGTATATCCTGTATGATACAAAAATAATGTCTCACATAGTCCCCATGTTAGACCGTCCACACCCTGTGCACACATGACTGACCACACTTACAAGCCACCTAACCTTGTGTCTTGTGCTATGTGCTGCCCTCTAGAGGAGGCAGGAGGCATTGCGCCGTACGGTGAGTCCATGCTCTCCCTCCTCCCCTCCCCTCCCTCCCCTCCTCTCCCCTCTGTAACTGGGGGTGTGTGTGTGTGAGTGGAGACTTGTATTGCACTTCCATTCCCTCCCTCTCCCTGGAGTCTGGTTTCTGCCCCCCAGTGCTGCCCCCACCTGAGACTTCATGCCCCAGGTGGGTCCTGCATGCCGAGATTCAGAGTGTGTTCTGTTGAGTGGGTTTCACGCGCCTCATGCAGTTGAGTCTCATTATGGTCACCAAACCTTTAGTTTCCTCTGTGGTGTCCAGTCCCCCACCCCACCCCCACCCCCTATTAACCAACTTCATGATCTTTCTCACTTTCTCTATCTGTTGTCTCTGTTCCCAACTCTCTCTCTCTCTCTCTCTCTCTCTCTCTCTCTCTCTCTCTCTCTCCCCCTGCATCTCTCTCTCAGGTGTTGCTGCCAGTTCATTGTTTACCTCGGGGAAGTATGCCATTGACCCTGAGCTGCGGGGTTCCGAGTATGAGCGCATCACACAGAACCTAGACGTGCACTTCTGGAAGTCCTTCTGGAACATCACTGAGACGGAGATCCTCGCGGTGAGACTCAGACGCCGCTGACTGTCTCTCTCTGAGAGAACGCTTTAGGCTAACACGAGAGTCTTCAGTGACTTCAGAATAATTGTTCTTCAGTTTAATTACTGTGTGTGTGTGTGTGTGTGTGTGTGTGTGTGACCCTCCCCACACACACACATACTCAGACCGTGTGTCTGGTTGTCATTTGCCTATTTACAATTTACAATAGCCTATATACTATGCATAATTTATTTACAGACTCAAAATAAAAAAATGCACAAAATATTATATAGATAACATGCATAGAAACAGACATACAGTACAACTGACTGTCCACAGTAATTAAAATGCATACAGATGTTTCTCAAAATAAAGTCTTTGCACACGACTGCCGGTAAATCCTCTTGCAGCGACTGGCAGATCCTTCACATTATTAACTATCCAGAAACCTCAGGTCTGCCTTAGGAGAACCGCTGTCATATATATTTAATGAAATGAGTAAATATATGCCTTTTATATGCCAAATATATATCTTTGTTTGGTCTGGAGGCTATTTATATTCCGGCAGGTTTTCTGCATGCTTGTGTGTGAATGTTTATGGCTGAGCGTAGTTGTGCTTTTCTCCTCTCCCACTTGGGGAGTGATGCGCGCATGACCTGGTGCAGTGAGGAACCGCATGCTGCTGGTGCCTCCGGTGGCCTTTGACCTCCCACTGGCCACCGACCCCAAGCGCTCCGTCAGCATCACCCCACCCTCGGCGCACATTGGCCCAGCCCCTGTCCAGATGAGGCTCATCTCCTATGAGTTGCGGGAAGGACAGGTGAGGACAGAGTGTATATGTGTGTGATTGTATGTTTGTGTGTGTTTGTGTGTGTGTGTGTGTGTGTGTGTGTCAGTGCAGTGCAGTCACAGATCTCACACATACAGGCTACAGTGTGTGTGTGTGTGTGTGTGTGTGAGTATCTGTGACTGTGTGTGTGTGTGTGTGTGTGTGTGTCAGTGCAGTGCAGTCACAGATCTCACACACACACACAAACACTCACACTCACAGATACACACACACACACACACACACACACACACACACACACTGTAGCCTGTATTCACCTATACTTTATGTTGTATAACTATATAGTGTTGACTCACTATGCGGCGCACCATACAGTGTATGATGTGCATTAGTGGATGTTCTGAATACAAACCTAAACAGCAGTCACACTGGCCAGTGACTGCGGAGAAGGAGGTGCTCTGGGTTT